>NW_023614233.1:0-268979 GCF_013339695.2 Rhipicephalus sanguineus
TTCTTCGGTATGATTACTTTACTGCTTTTCAGAAGAATTCCGTCAACCACTGAAAGTTCCGAGGTGAATGGCTTGAGTGTTCCTTCGACGTCTTTGTTTGAAGCCAGGCTTTCTACTACCGCACGTAGCTCAGGGTCATTAGATGTTTCTCGAGACAAGAGCTGTTTGGTTCTTTCGCTCACTAAGGATGACAAAACAGCAACTGCGTGTACCTGAATGTCGTCGAAATCCACCGTGTCTTCACGCTGTGGCGGTGTGGCCCTGGACAGCATGTCAGCAAGGACCAACTCTTTGCCTGGCACAAACTGTAGAACATAGTCGTATATTAATAAACGAAGAAAATATCGTTGAAGCCTTGGGGGCATGTTCTCGATATCTTTGGACGAAATAGCGAGCAGCGGTTTGTGATCGGTGTCGATGACAATTTTCCTACCACACACAAACTGGTGTAACTTCTCACAACCGTATGCTATACCCATCGATTCTTTCTCTATTTGAGAATAACGCTTTTCAACGTCGGTCATGGCCCGGGACGCGTAGGCTATAGGGCGCCAGCCACTGGCGTGTCGCTGGAGCAGTGCAGCCCCTATGCCATCCTTGGATGCGTCTGCTGTTATCTTTGTTTCTTGCCAAGCTTCGTTTTGCTTGTTCGCGAGCTCTGCTGCTTTGCAGATTTGTTCGGCTTCCTGGAGCGTCAAATCCTTCTCGCGCAGCATTTTTTCTCTCAGTTTAGCGTTCCAGGTGCCAAATACGATTTGGTCGCGAATCATCGAGTCAGAAAGCGATCCGAAGTTACAATACCTTGCTTGCTTGCGCAGGTCTATTGTGAAATGCTCCACTGGCTCAGCTTCATCTTGCGTCCTTGTTCTGAAGACGTATCTTTCGTAGACTTCGTTTTGCTGCTCTGCACAGTACTCTTCAAATTTCTTCACCAAAGTCTGGTAGTCTTGCTTGCTCTCGCCTTCAGCGAACGTAAAGTTATTGAAGACTTCTAATGCGTCGTCCCCAGCAGCAGTCAGGAGCCCGGCTGATTTAGCCGCTTCTGTCAGTGGTGTTGCTGGCTCTGTTGCTTGTAGAAACAATTCGAACTTTTGCTTAAACAGCTCCCAGTTCTTCTGAACTGTTTCTGTCAGGCATAGTCGGTCGGGTGGCTTCAGTAGTTCCATGATTGTGGGCACAGCCGAACCGCCGTAGTAGCATCCGCCGTGGATCCGCCCACTTCTGACACCACGTCTCAGCCACAGGTAGGCTGATTAAAGATTGAACGCTCACCGATGCAACAGGAAGCAGCAATGCCTTGCCGGGTTTATTGTCGTCGCTTATATTAGCCATCATCAGGTCGGTGCGCACCGGAGTGCGCACCACGAGTGATACACAGCATGAAACACACGCGATTTGGAAGCGAAGCAGAAGATGAAGAGGACTGAGAGGAAGAAGAGGACCAAGAGAGCACGCGTGATTTATGATGATGGTAGTTTCTGTTCGCACTACGCGGCGCAACAAAAATGCTTAAACAGCTCCGCTCTTTAAAAAATTTCAGCATCTCCCACTAAAGGGAACCATGTGGAGATGCGAAGGGGTGCATGGGTCGACTGAAAGTTACGTTCATCACGGGCACCTTGCCCGATGTTAACGCGTCCTTGCATATAGAGTGCACCAAGAATTCACTGTAGTTGCTGTTGCTGTTACTCGGCCCGAACTCTTGTTGGAGCACGCCACGCGAGATCATTGCGCGTCTGCAGAATCTCGTTCCCCGACGCCATCACGTGATTACTGAGAGAGTGTAACGGGAAAAGGCCACAGCGTCTTACCCAGCCGCTTACACAGGCGCGAACGCGCTAGCGCGTGCCAGCACACGTGCTCTTGTTTGTGTTACGCTAAGCTATGACAATGCTATGATCTCTCCAATGCTATTCACCGCGTGTTTACAGGAGGTTTTCAGGGCCCTAGATTGGGAAGAATTAGGGATACGAGTTAATGCAGAGTATCTCAGTAACCTGCGATTCGCTGATGACATTGCATTGATGAGTAACGCGGGAGACGAATTACAGCTCATGATTACTGAACTGGATACGGAAAGTAGAAGAGTAGGTCTGAAAATTAATATGCATAAAACTAAAGTAATGTGTAACAATCTTGGCAGAGAACAGCGCTTTGCGATAGGTGGCGAGACACTGGAAGTTGTAAAGGAGTACGTCTACTTAGGACAGGTAGTAACCGCGGAGCCGAACCATGAGAGTGAAATAACTAGAAGAATAAGCAATAATAGCGAAAGTTGGGCTAGTTGGTGGTTCATGCTTGGGGTGTAAAAACAGCGCAAAATATAGACAAGGACAGAGGAAGAGACGACACCGCGCTGTTTTTACATCCCAAGTAGAAGAATAATAATAATATCTGGGGTTTAACGTCCCAAAACCAAGATATGATTATGAGAGACGCCGTAGTGGAGGGCTCCGGAAATTTCGACCACCTGGGGTTCTTTAACGTGCACCTAAATCTAGGTACACAGGCCTCAAACATTTTCGCCTCCATCGAAAATGCAGCCGCCGCGGCCGGGATTCGATCCCGCGACCTTCGGGTCAGCAGTCGAGCGCCATAACCACTAGACCACCGTGGCGGGGCAAGTAGAAGAATAAGGATGGGTTGGGGCTCATTCGGCAAGCATTATCAAATCATGAATGGCAATCTACCGCTATCTCTTAAGAGAAAGGTATATAACAGCTGCATCTTACCGGTACTTACCTACGGAGCAGAAAGCTGGAGACTTACAAAGAGGGTTCAACTTAAATTGAGGACGACGCAGCGAGCGATGGAAAGGAAAATGATAGGTGTAACCTTAAGAGACAGGAACAGAGCAGAGTGGGTCAGGGAACAAACGGGGTTAAGGACATCATGTTGAAATCAAGAAGAAGAAATGGATATGGGCCGGGCACGTAATACGTCGGCAGGATAACCGGTGTTCATTAAGGGTAACTGACTGGATTCCAAGAGATGGCAAACGCGTGAGGGGGAGACAGAAAATTAGGTGGGTAGATGAGATTAGGAAGTTTGTAGGTATAACGTGGCAGCAGAAAGCACAGGACCGGGTTGATTGGCGGAACATGGGAGAAGCCTCTGCCCTGCAGTGCGCGTAGACAGACTGATGATGATGATGACGAAGTTGTGACAGCATACGGCAGCCTGCGCCCCTAAAGTGCTCTGCACGTATCATCATCAAGGCGGTCGAAGAAAAATAGGAAGAAGACTTCTCCTTTGCGCGAGCGCGCGTTAGAAAGATATTTTTGTATCGAAACACTGAGTGTATTTTATTCTTACGCAGCTACGTAGTTAGTAAAAGTGGACAACTGGTAATAAAGCTGTTGTTAGTCAAAATGAGTGCTTGAAAGTGTAGTGACGATGTAGTGTAGTCGCTTGTGCGAGTTGGTGATTCATTATTGCCATGACTCAACAGCGCACACGGAACAAGGAAACCGGCGTGCTGTGTTTGCGTATCTCTTCTGCCCTTACATTTGCCCAGTGCAAACGTGTATATATTGATAATGTGAATACTACACTCTTAATGATGTCCTGGGGTGCAATCGCGGAACAATGCTATTTTTTATTCCAATGCCTTTCGTGCTTTTTGCGCTTGGCCATTGGTCAGAAGGACGGTCCGTCCGCGTTATCAACGCGATCAGCCAGCCGCGAGTGGTGGATGATAGGAATAGCATAGAATATGGCATGGAATCCGAAATAGCATCGTTCCGCGATTGCACCCTTGGGTGAAACGCTAGATAGAGCCAGGAAACTAGAACTTTTTCGTCTAGTTTCCTGGCCATAGCTAGCACTTTATCGGGGACCTAACTTAGAGTGTAGAACTGAACAAGTGGATGAAGGCGGGCTAGCTGGTACATGTCTCAAAGAATGCATTACCAGCGCAAACACGAGTCTAAGAAAATAAAATAAAAGGACAGGCGCTAACTACCAAATAATTGTTTATTGGATGAAGCAAAGAACATATAGATACAAAAAAATAACAAACCACGCATTAACAAATGTTAGTTGACATTTCCATCAAGTA
This sequence comes from Rhipicephalus sanguineus, assembly GCF_013339695.2. NCBI lineage: Eukaryota > Metazoa > Arthropoda > Arachnida > Ixodida > Ixodidae > Rhipicephalus > Rhipicephalus sanguineus. The sequence continues at coordinate 4,061 of NW_023614233.1, forward strand.
AGTGACGCCAGGTAGGCGACTTCCCTATCTAGTAGTTACAGGGACAGCACGCTTACACAATGCTCGCACATTTTGCTGCTTACAAAGGCTTCAAAGATCTTCCTAGTGCGCCTATCACGATAGCGTTTTAGGAGGGTAACATATGACAGGCTCGGGGGTGCATCTGTGGTTGGCACAATATGTGGCGAGAGTGCTCCGAACAAATGAATTAGTATGTTCTCGGAGACGGTCCTTGATGCACCGCCCAGTCCCTGCCACCTCGCTGCATGAACATCGAATTTCATAGGCGACGCATACCGCACACTTGGTGAAGGACTTGGTGTGTTTCTTGTAACAAGTGGCACTGCCTCCTCAATTTTCGTGCAGAAGGCGCCACATACCACCCAGCTTCCTGGGCGCTGAGAGCACAACGTCAGCACGAGTGCGTCCGGCTACCATCTTGGTACGATGCGAGAGCCTATGGACGTAGGCGATGACCGCAACATTGTGGATGGGTTCTATTTCTTTTTCTGCACCACGGTCATGTAGCTCACCCAGTTACACATCTCTAAGGATAACGCCTCTGGCGGGCGGTTTGGCAGCGCCTCGAGGATCTGTCTTGGGCATGCCACGACCTGACTTACTGAAGTGCCAAACACTCTGGGAGCCGACATTGGCTGAATCGCTGCGGCCGCATGTCTCGGTCACGCTGCGACTTAACGTGCCCTGCAGAAGATGCGACTAGCGGGTAACACTGAAAAACTCAAAGGTCGCTTGAAGAGTGGAATGCGATAGCACAATCGCACCCTGTTCGCATCGCCTTCTCAATCGCTAGCCTTGCTTCATTTCTCGGTGGACACCTAAATCGTGCCGCCAGGAAACGAACGTCTGTGCTCGTAACATTGGCCGTTTCAAGGTATCTTAGTATGCATACTGCAAATGCAGTTGCGAGGTGCCAACTACGACATAATTCTTCCTTTTGCGAGTTGGCGAGGTACTCACTACGCCTCCGTGAGGCAACACGTATAGCTGAATGCGTTGTTGATCCTGTTGGTAATGATTAATTATGACTGCCATTGGTGGGCAATTCGCATTTTTCACGCCTTGTGTGATTTCTGCGCTTCCGCCACGCAATATTAGATATGTTAACGGCACCCCGCGCACTACATAACATGTACATAGCGTTTTTTCCGAAGCAATTTCGAGCACGGCAGTGGCTTTGGGTTAGAACACCTGCTTGCCACGCACAAGTCCTTGGTCCCACTTCCCACTCGAACCGAAAATATTTTATTATTTCTTTATTTGCATCAATATGGAATTTTCGCTCACGGACAATGCTCATTTTTCGCTAACAGCGAATGACGCCGACACCGGCATTTCTGCGAAAGGAGCTCTTTAAAGCTGTCGCGTTAATATTTCGAACGCGCCTTTGACGATTGTGTTGTCGCGGTTCAGAACGCGCTGTCGGATGTTCTCTACACTGTATGGTGGCTGGTAGGGAAATCTGACGCTTAAGGACGTTGAGCTCAGCAACTGTGAGCTACGGGGCAGGCGTTAGCTGCAAGGCCGGGTTTACGTTCGCTCGAATGTATAGTGTCGCGAGCTGCCAAGGTAAGTGAAGCTAAGCCCACCATTCGTTAGACTTTGACAGCAGTGATATGTCTGTTACTACGTCAACCTTATAGTCCGTGTGAGCGGTGATGGTTGCCTCTGCCAGTTTTTCACCGGTGGTATGACAGGAACTGCCGTGTGCCCTAGAAAGTGCGAGACGCGGGGCCGCTCCTGTATTCGATGAGAAATGTCAATGCAGTCCGCTCAATGGTGGATCAAACGGGAGAGCTGTCTTGTAGTTCGTTTCCTTCTCGCTGCGTTACAGCTCCCGCGTTCCCAAAGTAAGCCGGCGAGATTGGAGGCCGGATCGCTGACCACTGTGGCTCAGAGGTGGCCTTTGTCTGGGGTGTGATGAGTAGCGACGTACGTGAGGTTTGTTGGTGCCTGCTGCGTAGCTACTGTGGTATCTTCAGCGCAGAGGTTGCTCTCCTCCTGATCTTCGTCCTCAGAGAAGACTTGACGTACCCGTTTGGAGTCGGTCCTAAGGTAGCAATCAGGGCTGCACTCCATTCCTGTCAGGACTGTTTTTGATGACCGCCACATTGTGCCACTCCTAAGCAACGTTTCGAAGATGGTCTATCACCACGAGCCGTTTTGGATGGTCGGGCCGGGCGTGGAATGTGCCAAGTTTGTCCATGGTCTGCTGCCAAAGGACAACGTCATCCATTGAAGAACTGTAATCGTCACGCAGCCGGCAAGGGCAATGCGGCATGCGATGGTTCTGAATTGCCGCTGCGAAACGGTCTAGTTTCCTAGCTAGCGGTGATGCAGCCCGCATAACGTCCCTGAGGTGGTCGAGTGAGGTGACAGATGAGCCAGGGCTGATGTCCGCGGGAAATACGGAGGCCGCGGCACTCACGGCAGCGAGCGAGAACCCGGAGTGAGAGGACGCCGGGATGTCGACTCGCTGCGACAGGTGCGTGGCGGCGCAGAGAACTTCCGCTGCACCGTCGGGTGAGCCGCCCTGAGGCGGCTCATCCGATGACGCAGCGAAGGCTGTCTACAATCGAGCAGCAAAAAGCTGCCAACCAGATTCCCGGAAACATCGCTATAGGGGTACTGTCGAGCCACTGAGGCCTGGACGCCGTCCCCGGAGGGTGGTTGCAACGCCGACAGGTTAGCGGGTGCCGAGGAAGCTTGGACGCAGTCCCGCAACCGTGCTCGCTGCGGCGGCAGGCGAGGGATGCCCATGGCCGAGGACTCAAGGCTGGAGCTTGCAGGCGTTTCGCGACTGCGCCATTATAATGACAAGAACAGAGGCACAACAACGGTCGATCACTGGGGTCGCTGCTCGAAATACGCCCTTCTCTTTCCGCTAGCTGTGCCGCGGCCATGCACGAGCGCCTCTCTGCCTTCCCTAGAGTTTTCTCCAATAAATAATCAGTGGACAAACAGCGCCTCTCCCCATATTTTCTTTTCTTCATGCCGTGTTTGTGCTGTTAATTCTTTGTATCAATACTAGAAGCTGTTATTGTGGAAAGAGCAGTGGAACGTTGGCATTTTAGTGAAACAAATCATGAAATGTACTGCCCTGTTAAAAAACTCTTCTACTGAATGAATGCATTGGCAATAAATGCCACAGTAGAACGAGATCAAACAAACTTGTACGACTTTTCTCTTATCAAAGATATCCGCAGTTGCATAGGAGCTAACATGCTTTCCTCAAGGTAGAATTTCAGCGCGCACCAAAGATAATGACAAAGTGCAGGGGACAAACGTTTCTCCCTTGCACTCTGTCATTTCATTGTCTTGTGGGCGCTGAAATTTCACCATGAATAGCAACCAACTTGCCCAACATTCAGTTCCAATGGTTCCTCAGTTTTTGCAGTGCCAATCATAAAGTTATCTAGCGAACTGTTTTATATTACTCACAATGATTAACCATTTGAACATGCCGAAAATTAACTCTTTTCGAAAGGGAACAACTATTTCTGCCTACAGGATTCCATTCCATAACGTTTATACGTCTTCTTTAATTGAGTAAAAAGTGTTTTGATAAAAGTTACCGGTATGTGAGTAACAACCCACTCAAAGCTATTGCTACCATCTGATGTAAAGTGGACGTGAGAAAAATGAAGCTGAAGCTTCATTAATTTCACAAAGATTTCACAGCCTGTAATAAAAGTTACCTGCTTTTTAAGCATAGCTTAAAAATTTCGAGAACCCAGGCTTTCTGGAAGCCGATTTGATGCAAAGGAATCAGCGAGTCGCTGCTTACACCGCACTTTGAGCTAAGTGTCTCGAGGAACATTGACGTTTTTATGTTGTGTAACTTGAGTTGTTTTATGCATATCGTGAGCTTACTATGACCGTTAACTACGCTGGTGTCTAAAGGTTCGCTCATTGTCCGATGTAAGGCCGGCACTCACGTAACCGCACAGACGTCACTTTTATCGAAACGAAGTGTAAGCAACAGCCCCGCCACGGTGGTCTAGTGGTTATGGCGCTCGACTGCTGACCCGAAGGTCGCGGGATCGAATCCCGGCCGCGGCGGCTGCATTTTCGGTGGAGGAGAAAATGTTCGAGACCCGTGTACTTAGATTTACGTGCACGTTAAAAAACCCTACGTGCTGGAAATTTCCGGAGCTCTCCCCTATGGCATATCTCATAATCATATCGTGGTTTTGGGACGTTAAACCCCAGATATTATTATTATATGAAGTGTAAGCAACGTTCGTTAGAGTATTTCTGCGTGCACAAGGAACGCGAGACTATAGCTTGTGGAGTGATGGAAGTAATACGCAAGCGTTTGTGTTCACATTAAAATTTGGAGGACGCTTGAGCTTCGCCTTCAAGAGTAGAACGCGATAGCGTAATCGGGCCCCGTGGGCATCGCCTTCTCAATTGCTAGCCTCGCTTCCGTTTCTGGTGCGTGCCTAAAACGTGCCGTAAGGAAAGCAAGGACTGTGCGCGTAACATTAGCCGTTACAAACTATCCTAGAATGCCGACTGCAAGTGCAGTTCTGAAGTGTCCACTACGCCATCATTCTTCCTTTTCGAATCGGCGAAGCGCCCACTACGCATCCGTAAGGAAACACGCGAGCCTACGCAGCTGCTCACTTTCTTGATGCATTTGCAGCTGATAATGATTAAATATGTCTGAGCGCTTTTAATGGGTGAGCCTTTAAAACATCAAGCTAGCGAATCAAGCTAGCAAAACGGCAGTGAAATGCCATGAGCATGTCATGTAAATGATGCCGCACATGACATGCGTGTCATCACCATGCAGTCACCTTGCGCAATACCAATTGTGGTATATACCAAATTAGCGAACCGGCCGCGAGCGCGCCATGAGCTTCGCATGTAAATCATCCTGTATATGGCACGCATATCATGATTTTCATGTTACAACCTGCCATTTATATTCCTCATACAGTCATGTCACGCAATACGAATTTTCGTGTATATCAAGCTAGCGAAACGGCCGCAAGCGCACCACCAGCGTGTCATGTAAGGCATGCCGCACATGACATGCATGTCATGATTTTAATGTTAGCACCTGTCATTTATGTTCGTCATACAGAAATGTCTCGTCTTGCCAATTTTGCTATATATACTGGACGTACCTTGCCGTTTTGACGTGCCTTGCCGGCGCTGGTCTCCAACTCAACATAAAGAAATGCTGCTTCGCCAGCAAATCTATCAAGGTTTGGGACTCGTCGTTAGCAAAGATGGAATTCGGCCAGACCCTCACAAGATTGCTGCAGTCCTTCTCTTTCCGCACCCCGAAAGACCGAAGGAGTTGCGGAGTTTCCTTGGCGTCGCCTCCTATTTCCGTCGGTTTATCCAGAACATCGCCTTAATAGCTGCTCCACTACACCAGCTACTTGCTTCCGACGTCCCCTTTCTGTGGTCTGAAGAATGTCAAACAGCATTCGACCTGTGAAAGGGCGCCCTCACGTCCGAACTTGTTCTCTGCCATTTTGAAGAAGTCGCACAGACTATCCTACATACAGACGCTAGCGGCCGCGGTATATGTGCCGTTCTTCTGAAACGCGACTCCTTCTTACAAGAGAGAGTGGTTGCATATGCCAGTCGCGTACTCACCGCTGCCGACAAGAACTACACGATAACTGAGCACGATGCATGTCATGTGCGGCGTGCCTTACATGACACGCTGGTGGTCGGAGGGGAAAACGAGGACAAGAAAGGCGACGCACACAGAGCGCTGACTTACAACACTTTATTGGTAGAAAGGGAAGGATGAACATTTATACACTTCGCTGACATGCGCCACAACCGGGGCAACTGACGATTTTTTTTTGAACATTATACATAGAGCAACCATCACTGCGCACACGGGCGTATCACTCATGGTCTGTTTAGATATGATATTTCATGAGATGAAAGTGCTATCGAAGGAGAGCTGATGCAACTGCTATCGAACTTTCTGATGAAGTCTGCCTCGATGATTTCGCGTGTCAACTGCAAAGAATGCCTGGCCAGGACCTCGCTCTTTTCAAAGAAGGGCGCGCAGCCACAGTCACGACAATGAATGCCCAAGTGGCCCTGAACCGTGTTGTACACATTGTTGTGGTGCTCTCTTAGACGGTCGTTTAAGCACCTACCAGTCTGTCCCACATATTTCTTCCCACAGGACAGAGGAATCACGTATACCACGCCAGTGGTACAGGGCACAAACTGCTGTATACGTGATTCCTCTGTCCTGTGGGAAGAAATACGTGGGACAGACTGGTAGGTGCTTAAACGACCGTCTAAGAGAGCACCACAACAATGTGTACAACACGGTTCAGGGCCACTTGGACATTCATTGTCGTGACTGTGGCTGCGCGCCCTTCTTTGAAAAGAGCGAGGTCCTGGCCAGGCATTCTTTGCAGTTGACACGCGAAATCATCGAGGCAGACTTCATCAGAAAGTTCGATAGCAGTTGCATCAGCTCTCCTTCGATAGCACTTTCATCTCATGAAATATCATATCTAAACAGACCATGAGTGATACGCCCGTGTGCGCAGTGATGGTTGCTCTATGTATAATGTTCAAAAAAAAATCGTCAGTTGCCCCGGTTGTGGCGCATGTCAGCGAAGTGTATAAATGTTCATCCTTCCCTTTCTACCAATAAAGTGTTGTAAGTCAGCGCTCTGTGTGCGTCGCCTTTCTTGTCCTCGTTTTCTCTTGCGCTGTATCCCCTCCGATGTCTAACCAACACGCCCAAGCTTCGATACTAAGACGCTGGTGGTGCTTGGCTGTGGTTTGGTCGGTGCAGAAGTTCCGCCTACATACAGACGCTAGCGGCCGCGGTATAGGCACCGTGCAGTCGAGTTCTCACGTGTGACTGCAGCGCCAGAACGCACAGCCTAGCGGATAAAGAAAGCAACGTTGAGACAGCCCGGGGACAAAATCAAACGCGATGCGCGTCTCTCCGCCTCTGCATGAGTGTGCAGACTGTGGCCGGGCCAGAAGGGGGGACGCGTGCGAGCGTCTGTTCTCTGCCTGCCCCTAGCGGCCAATATCAGCCAACTTGAGACGGCCCATAGCGATCAACGCAGCTCCCTCTGGTCAGTGGACGGTGCCTATAGGTGCCGTTCTTCTGAAACGCGACGCCTCTTTACATGAGAGAATGGTTGCATATGCCAGTCGCGTACTCACCGCTGCCGACAAGAACTACACGATAACTGAGCACAACGCATGTCATGTGCGGCATGCCTTACATGACACGCTGGTGGTGCTTGGCTGTGGTTTGGTAGGTGCATAAGTTCCGCCTACATACAGACGCTAGCGGCCGCGGTATAGGTGCCGTTATTCTGAAACGCGACGCCTCTTTACGTGAGAGAGTGGTTGCATATGCCAGTCGCGTACTCACCGCTGCCGACAAGAACTACACGATAACTGAGCACGATGCATGTCATGTGCGGCATGCCTTACATGACACGCTGGTGGTGCTTGGCTGTGGTTTGGTCGGTGCAGAAGTTCCGCCTACATACAGACGCTAGCGGCCGCGGTATAGGTGCCGTTCTTCTGAAACGCGACGCCTCTTTACAAGAGGGAGTGGTTGCATATGCCAGTCGCGTACTCACCGCTGCCGACAACAACTACACGATAACTGAGCACGATGCATGTCATGTGCGGCATGCCTTACATGACACGCTGGTGGTGCTTGGCTGTGGTTTGGTAGGTGAATAAGTTCCGTCCCTATCTCCACGGCCGTCACTTCACAATGGTTACCGACCACCACGCCTTATGCTGGCTTTCCACTCTGAAGAACTTGTCCGGACGCTTGGGTCGATAGATTCTTCTGAAACGCGACGCCTACATACAGACGCTAGCGGCCACGCTATCCGCGATGCGCAGCGCCTAAAAACGCCACTGAAAGCCGCGTAGCGGCGGCCGTTGGAACCGCATGCGGGTCGCGTAGCGGACGCCTCCTTTCACTGCAAGCATGACGGAAGTGCGCGCGTGCGATTTGCCGCTTGTGCGCGTCCCTGATAATTACTTTTGCGGCGATAGTGTGCGCAAAGGAGCCGCGCTTTATAATAGTGGACATGTGTCCGATGTAACAGCAGTGTGGGACGACGATGTCACTATACGCGCCAAGTGTTTGCCACAGACAAGCGTCAACAAGCTTCCTTACGAAGTGGAGCTCATCGTAAGTACACCGCTTTCTTTACAACGTCCCGATCACTAATGCCTGCATGCGTTGACGCATGAACCAACGTTTTTCTCGACACAGTAGCTTCGTTTACGTGCCACGTGTTTGTATAGTAGATTTTTAGGGAGTGCTGTCACGCCGGCGCATGGATTTCACGGGTGCGGCCACGCGAAGGGTCAGCGTTGGTAAAACTTTGAAACCAGCACGATAAACTTGCGAAAAAATATCTCGGCAGCATGCGCTAGTGGCGCGGGACTGAGTCACTGCGGAGCTGGTGGTCACCTAGCTTGTCATAGCAGCTTGGCTACGTATTTGCTGGGTGTCTTCAGAGAAGAACGTCGGTGATGTCCGTCGACCCCCTGTAATTTCGCCGAAAAAAATATATTTTGTTGTCACGAATACGTTTAGCTCTTCGACAGCAATTTGTTCGGGAACAAAATTTTCGTCAGAATGAGATGCATCCACAGACTCTACGGCGATCTGTTTGAAGCGGTTGAAACAGTTCTGGCACAAAATGTCGGTTTCTCTGATGAATGAGGGTTCTTCTGGCGTGCGCCTTCAGAAGGAGTGGCGTCTTAGCCGCGCCAGACAGACTGGCGCCGACGCGCGCGCAGACTCCGCCACTGTCGCGCGCGGCTCGCCGCTGCTGGTCTGCACGTTCGGGAGGAGTGGCGTCTAGCCTCGCCAGACACACTGGCGCCGGCGCGCGCGCAGCCCTTCGCCTTCTGACACTGCGCTGAAGCCGCTCAATAGCGCCTCTGACTGGCGTTTGCAGGTGGGTAACGCCATGGAGAAGGAGAGCGCAAATGCTGCTCAACGGCGCAGAAGGGCCGAGAAGCTTATCTCATTGGATCCGGAAGTAGTTGCCTGGCAATTAGCGATTCAGCGTACGAAGAATGAACAGGAGGAGGCTAATAATCCTAGATAATCTGGAAAGCTAAGAATAATCAGCTGAACCTTTGCTAACGCTACGTATATCCCGACATAGCCGAGCTAAGCCACTGCAAATTTCTTTGTGATGTGCGCAAAATGTAGTAATAATTTGCTTTTCAGAACCAACTGTTCTTGTTCTTTTCTGTCAATCCATCAATATGGCCCCACTCATAACACAGCTTGTGTAAAGCGAATGAGTATTAGTGGGATACATCAAGGGTGTTTTTTATTAGCATGAAGTCATGTTACGAGGCATTCAAAAGGAGGTTGAATCGGTTGAATGTCCTGTCAAAAGCCTTCAGTGCGAACAGGTGCCATGTTTTACAGCCAATATGCATACAGTTGAGGCGAGCGCACAGCGAACATTCTGCACCGGTGATCGCATTCCAGTGCCATCATTAGGTAGAATGCAGCCCATTTCGTGCACCACACATGTCATTCCACGACGTTTTTGTAAAGGAGCCGCCACCTGCCCAACATTCGCTGGCATAGCGCTTCGCGCTATGCCAGAGAATAGCGCGAGAATAGCAGAGTATAGCTCAGAGAATAGCGCTCAAGAGAGCCTAGGCATCGCGTCTTATCAGTGATAACAACCTCATGTAGCATATACAATGCAGGCGAGTAGCGTTCGCTGAAGACGTAGCGACATAAATGGAGAAATAAAAACACGGTAATCGTTCTAACACTGCCTAAACATAGCGCGATCGCTTAGCTTTTGCGTCGGACAGCCGCAATCCACCGTCGCCGTCGCTCTCGCTCATGAAATAGCACCGGAAACTTGTAAAAGTGCGTTCCTCGCGAGTTTTTGTATGTGTTTGAGCAGCCGACAACGCAGCAGTTATTTTTCGACATCGCTGAAGCCCGAGAGAGTCGTTAAATCACGTTGAAAAACACATCCATCCGTGCACTCGCGTAGACGCTCGTTGAAACACTGTTCGCCGGGCCCCGCAAGCGCTTCCGAGCCATGGCGGCAGATGGCGTAGTCGGCGCTTTGCGCATCGCCTATAGGTGCCGTTCTTCTGAAACGCGACGCCTCTTTAAAAGAGAGAGTGGTTGCATATGACAGTCGCGTACTCACCGCTGCCGACAAGAACTACACGATAACTGAGCACGATGCATGTCATGTGCGGCATGCCTTACATGACACGCTGGTGGTGCTTGGCTGTGGTTTGGTCGGTGCAGAAGTTCCGTCCCTATCTCCACGGCCGTCACTTCACAATCGTTTCCGACCACCACGCCTTATGCTGGCTTTCCACTGTGAAGAACTTGTCCGGACGCTTGGGTCGATGGATTCTACGCCTGCAGGAATATGACTTTGACATAATTTACAAGTCTGGTAGAAAGCATGAAGACGCCGACGCACTTTCTCGCTGCCCGCTTCCTACTACCCAGATCAGCGTTGGCGAGACCTGGGCCGGCACTTCTACCGCAGTTCCTACACTCGCCTCAATAGGCCATCTGTTCTCGGACGACGATCCAACATTTCGCTCCCGCCAGCTGTCCGATCCATACAGCAGGCGTATTATGGACCAACTTTCGGGAGCCACCCATCCACCTAACGCGTGACTTCGTCGTCAACTCCGGCAATTAAAGCTGAGAAATGGCGTTATCTACCGCCACATTTACCATCCTGACGGTCAACGCTGGGTTCCTGTGCTACCACGCGCTCTTCGACTTCATGTGCGCAAAGCCTTCCACGATGACTTGACTGCTGGCCATCTTGGTTTTCAAAAAAACTCTTGACCGCATTCGATGTCGTTTCTACTGGCCTGGCCTTTCTACTAGCGTAGCGTGGTACGTCGGTTCCTGCTTCCCATGCCAGCGCCGTAAACTCGACGTTTACGGGCCTCTTCCCATCACATCTACTGACAAACGATGTATAGTGACCGGCGAAGACCACTTCACGCGCTACGCAACCTCTGTGATTACTAGCTCCGCTGTGGAGGTTGCTGACTTCGTTCTTCACGCCATAATCCTGCGTCAGGGGGCTTCTCGTATACTGCTTAACGACCGTGGAAGGGTGTTCCTGTCACAAATGTTAAACGAAGTACTGCGCGCTTACGGAACTACTCACAAGACAGGTTCAAGCTACCACCCTCAGACCAATGGCCTCACCGGGAGATCCAACCAGACCACAAAAACAGGGATACCCTGCTACCATTCCTCACCTTCGCCTACAACACAGCCGTTCAGCGCACAACCGGCTACTCGCCGTTCTACCTCGTTTACGGACGTCCCCCTACTACCTTTCTCGACGTTTCCTTCTTCAACTGCCATGTAACTCATCTGAGTCTCCCAGTGAAGACTACACTTCTCGCCTGGCCCAGGCCCGCCATCATGATCGCATCAACACAGAAGCGAGACAAGAGCGCAAGATCATTCATGACGCATTTCATCGCGTTGTATCTTTCCGACCTGGTGACGAGGTGCGGCTTTTGACTCCTATACGCACACCTGGTCTCTGTGACAAGTTTCAACCACGCTTCATCGGGCCGTACACAGTTTTGGAACAGACTTCGCCTGTTAATTACCGTGTGACACCACTCGTCGTCGCAACAGACCGCTGTTACCGCAGCACCGAGATTGTACACGTTTATCGCATGAAACCCTTCACGCGACGTTCTTTGTCACGTTGACTTGCAGCGGCCAGGATGTCGGCTTACACGTGGGGGAAATTGATGATGATGATGACCTTTATAAATGGCTCACGCCCACTCTGGAGGATTGGCCAAGAAACGAATAATTAGTGTGGGCACTAGTAATGTGCTTCTTTCTCATCTGTGCATTGTCATAATCATCATCATCCGTTTGTCTCTTTGTCCTCATCATCACCATGTGTCATTGTCATTAAAGGAGTCCTGACACAAAAATTTTCGCCCCGCGTTTTTTTGCTGCAATGTGTTGCTGGGGGCCTGTTAGTCATAACACGGCACATCGTTTGCTGCAGCGCGCGACAGATAATTAATTACAAGCTCCTCATTACCGACACAGACTCAGTTTCGGTTTGACAGAGCTCCAAAAACGGCAAGCCGCCGGGTGCAACTATCAACACCTAGCGAGTGAAACGCTCGGTCACGTGAGCACACAGAACAGTGACGCATTTCCGCGCCGTCTGTCGTCGTCGGGCTCATCGTCGTCTGATGGCGACGATTTTCTTGCGGCGGGGATCGAAGGAATTTTTGACGTGGCGAATCACTTCATGTTTGGCCCGCTGGCGAGGAGCGATCCGTCGGGAAGCGCGTCAAAACAGAAATGGCGGCTACGACGTCATCGTAACTTGTACCGGCTGCAACGGTTACGTAGGGGAAGTAGGGGGGGTCACCTCGGGTCACCTCCGAGGGTGTCAATGCACTAGGTGCGGCCTATAATGCTGGATCGCGCTCGCGAACTTCAAAATTCATATAAAATACCTTCCAAGCTTTATTCGCTGCCGATATTTTGCAGATGGTACGCGCACGTACACGGGAATCGATCCAGCAGGCTATCTCGGCCGCGAAATTTTGTGTCAGTACCCCTTTAACATCGGGTGTATGCGCGCTCTGCCCGTTCTCTTTCGAGGCCTTCAGCTTAATAAACATCGTTTCAACCAAAACGTCTTAATACATTTAATTAAACGGCTCCGAGCGCCCAGAAACTATGTCATGTAATTCATCCTGTACGTGACATTCGTTTCATGATTGGAATGTTAGGACTTGTAACGTATGTTTGTCATACACTCTTGTCACGCCATACCAAGCTTATAAGTGCTTATACTTGTCCGTTATGATGGAGAGCGCACGCACGTTTCACGGAACCGTGTGTTTGTGTAGAAGGGGTTCTTGAGAGTTCTTAAGTAAATGGCGGAGAGCGGAATGTCTTTGTTATTATTGTAATTGATGTGTGAAACGCAGACTTCGCCGATTCCGCTTTTTGTCAGTGTGTGTTCTGTGGCTGGCGGCTGGCGAAGTGGAATGCGGCCTACGTTGAAGTTGCGCATCGCTGTGTTCTTATATGTGCCCACGCCTCCGCACCTACAATGAAGCAGCTTGCTGTGGACGACACAATTGGCTCATGGCTCCAGGTTTCAAAAAGTGCTAATACGCGTTTCTGTGAGCATAGCGTCTTTTTTCCAGGTCGTCCACTTCCGAGTTCACAGATTGTATGTTGAGAGCATCGAGCGTGAGGTGATTGTTGTGGTTTTGGCATCGAATGAAGGTGGTAGCCCGCTCCAAGACAATGTCTAGAGGCCTGTTTGCTAGCCGGGTCATACGTCGACCGAGTGTCTGTCGATAGAGCGGGCGTAATGTCGGAACCTGAAGTAATATTTTGCGTTGGTGAGGTGTAGACCGTAGAGGCTGGTAGCCCTGGAAAGTGCTACGTAGACCAACTTCCCCAACTTGGCGCTTATGGTGTCCGTAGATTACCTGGGCGTATGTAGCCCTTCGTGACTTATATATAGTTATGGCGTTTGCTTGCGCAAAGGGAAAGTGTTCTCTTACACGCGATATTTTTCTGGCATATATCATGATTGTGGTGATCCGCATACCACGGACACACAAATAAATTCTATTGAGGAGTGTGCGGTAATGATGTGCTTAGTCCTGGCTGGGACGACAGTGCCTACCGTGGAAGGTGTAAATTCAAGCCACAGTCGCACGAGGTTGCCGTGTTCGTCACGCTAGATGTACCACAAGGTGCCCATGTTTCCATTAACGAGGCCGTCGCTTACGTCAATGTCGGCCGTCATCATGTACGGCTTGCCGATGCTGAAGCAAATTGAGGCTGGCAGGCCACCCATGTCGCTTGCGTTCTTCTGGTCACCTTGGTCAGGGCATCCCTCTATAACTGGATGGTTCTTATAGCCAGTTATATTATCGCATGCGGGATGACATAACACGTTGTCCGCGGCGCCGAGGCAACGTGCATTATAGCGGTCGACGTCCGCATTGTTGTAGTATTGCCGTATGCCGTCGGGACACTTAGCGGCATCTTCTTCGCGTGACACAAAGCGGCTCTATATCAACATGACGTCATACTTGGTCAGCATCGGCCATCGCCTGGCGTCATAAGAACTTAAGAGAACATTGCGTCATTCTGGTGGGCTACCTGGACGAGTGGATGGCAATCGAGCGTCTCTCAGGGGAGTTCTGCCTCCAGCTCCCTCACTTGCCTTGCGTTTCAGTGTGTATGTTCGCGGTTAGGTTATGACCAGTGAGGAGTGTTGACCATACGCTGATCCCCTGCTATGCCAATTTTGGTATATTACAAGTTTTGGAGACGACTATGAGAGCGCCTGGTCCTAGGCGGCTAGACAGACAGACAGACAGACAGACAGATAGATAGATAGATAGATAGATAGATAGATAGATAGATAGATAGATAGATAGATAGATAGATAGATAGATAGATAGATAGATAGATAGATAGATAGATAGATAGATAGATAGTGTTTATCTAATAAAAGGACAAATCGCGGTGACGTCACTACTGACGCACCGCAACTTGTGTGTATATATTGCCAAGCAAGATGCTGGGTTATGAGATTAACCTGTTCGCCACGAAACGTATCACAGCTGCCTTCTTGTTCCCGAGCTAAAAATGGCGACGAAGATGCTGAAACGAATCTACGATGGAAAGGGGCGGATCCCGTGAATGACGGAGGCAGGGCAGTGTACGGCATGGCCAAGATGTGGGAATTCGACGCATTCCTGGTGGATGGCGATGAAGACTTTGCTTCGTGCGTGGAAAGATTCGAGCACTACTGCGAAGTAGCCAACGTACAAGAGGAGAAGCTTAAGAAGTCGGCCTTCATAACGGCGATTGGCAATTGCCATTTTTTGGGCGTGTTGGTAAACGGAACTCGAAAACATATTGAGCGCTTACAAACAGGGACGTAAGGGAGACGACAACACAATGCGCTAACTTCAACAATTTTATTTCCAGAAACCACCAAACTATATATCCGTGCACAGTGGCGCCACCAGTCCATCCACTAGCCAACCAAAAAAGCCCTCTCCCGATCTAGAAGGTCAATTGACGGTGCACTCACGCACGTGTCACCATTGCGAGATATAGCCTGGGCTTCGATTATCTCTCGGACGTCTTTATCTTTATGCTTTGCAAGCACCTTACATGAATCATACATCGGTACGCAACCGCATTCCAAACAATGTGTTGACAAATGGCCGTAATTATTCTTGTTTTTGACATTTAACTTGTGCTCACGAAGACGATCATTAAGACATCTTCCCGTCTGACCTATATATGTATTTCCACAGGTCAGCGGGAGCTCGTAAACCACCTCTTGTACACAATCCACTAGAGGGTCGCGATGGTTCTTGGAGCATCCGACAGCTGGCCTGCGGTACGGGTCCGTCAAGCTACATAATCTGCCAAGTTTTTCCGGGGCTGAGAACACTACTTTGATGTCCACACGACTAGCTATTTTCTTTAGATTGTGAGCCGTTTTGTGCAGATAAGGCACTACTGCCACTCTGCTCCTACTTTTCGCCTGTTGGATGGCTGCGTCCTGAGGACTACTGTCCAAGCGGCACCTTTTAAGCAGACCCTCGACAACCGACACCTGTACAGACTCTGGGAAACCAGCTGCCAATAACCTTTTGGACTGACTCATAAGACTTTCATGGATCTTATGGTGGCAGGATTTCTTCAATGCGTTTCCAAAACACAGATTGGCAATGCTTCTCTTTACGAGCTTCGAGTGAGCAGATTGGTATTGCAACAGGGGCTTATTAGCTCTGGGTTTATATTCCCAACACGTGTGCTGTTCCATGAATTGAAGTTCAATATCTAAAAACCGTAGCACGTTATCGAACGGCTCTTCAACTGTTACGATGAGTGGGCTAAGGCCAGCAGAAAAAACGTTTTTGAGTTTATCTACCGATACGTGTGATTTCGGCTCGAAGAGGACAAGGTAATCGTCTACGTATCTTACAACTTTTACCACCCTGTGCTCCGACAAGACCTGTGCCAGATTCCTGTTATGGTGGGCTAGAAAAATGTCACTTAGTATCGGCGCCAAACATGAGCCGATGCAGACGCCCTGCTTCTGTAGGAAAGATTTCCCATTCCATGTGGCAAATGTCGAGCGGAGATAGCAGCGAAGCAAATCTAAAAAGCATTGAACAGATACCCCGGCTGAGTTCTGAAAAGCAACTGCGCCATAGTCGTCGATACATTCTTCTACGCATGCGATTAGTTCGTTTTGAGGCAAGGAATAATACAGGTCCTTTATGTCAAAGGAGCAGGCCAACAAGCCTTTGTCTGCGCTATTCTTCAGGAACTCTACAATTTCCCCGGAATGCTTAACCAAAAAAGGGTCGTCAATTTTTAGAATTCCGAGTCTTTCTTGCAAGAAAAGAGCTAACTTCTTCTGCCATGATCCTATCTCTGACACTATTACCCTTAAAGGGCACTCGGGCTTGTGCGTCTTCGCGCTAAACATGATGTGAAGGCTATCTTTCTTGGCTTCGTCAATATCACGGAACAACCTACTAAGGCCCACCTTTTTGCAAAGGCGTTTTGCTTCTAGTTTTATATTCCTAAGGGACACGTCGTGACACTCGTTAAAAACATTGGCAACTGCAGAGCAGGCCTTCTCGTTAAAGTCACCTTCCCCGAGGACAACAAATCCACCTTCCTTATCTGCTGGCAGAACACACAGTTGCTTCTGCCTTAAGAAAGACGCTACGCGGCTTACAGGCACACGTGAAGCATTGGGATTGTTTCGCGAGATCACATCTACCCCTTCTGATATACATCTATTCGCTTCACCTTCCGGGGCACACTTTGATATCCGTCGCACTAGGCTCAAAAGTTTCGGCGCACTCAACCTTGGCTCCACGGCGAACTTAGGTCCAAGTTTTAGAACACTTTCAACGTAGTCTGGTAGACTGACCTGGCCGGTGGTTCTGACGCCGCATGTCGCGGTCCGTGTCTTCCCAGGGATGCTGGCACGTAAGCCTGGCAGAGTCTTCTGCCACAGGAATTCCGTGCCGCTGCTGATGATTGCTAGGAAATCTCTCCAGTCCCTGTTGGCGTTTCGTGACCTTCCTGGTTCTTCCAAGGAGGTTCTCAGCAGATCCTTCAACATCCGAGCCTGCCTTTGCCACTAACTCCTCAGAATCTTTAGGACTCTGATGCCGTGCCCGGCTGAAGGGGCAAACCCACCAAACAACCGCACGACTTCATCGGGTAGATGCTTGCAGCGGATGAAGAAGGAAAGTGAACGAGCTTGGCAGTTGGCATGAATCAAGAGGGGGGAAACTGAACACGGATTGAACGAAGAACACAGAAAAGAGCCCGATGTACTAGAAATGAATTTTAGCATTGCCATTTTTTGGACGTGTTGGTAAACGGAACTCGGTTTCTGGAAATAAAATTGTTGAAGTTAGCGCATTGTGTTGTCGTCTCCCTTACGTCCCTGTTTGTAAGCGCTCAATATGTTTTCGAGTTCCGTTTACCAACACGCCCAAAAAATCGCAATGCTAAAATTCATTTCTAGTACATCGGGCTCTTTTCTGTGCTCTTCGTTCAATCCGTGTTCAGTTGCCCCCCTCTTGATTCATGCCAACTGCCAAGCTCGTTCACTTTCCTTCTTCATCCGCTGCAAGCATCTACCCGATGAAGTCGTGCGGTTGTTTGGTGGGTTTGCCCCTTCAGCCGGGCACGGCATCAGAGTCCTAAAGATTCTGAGGAGTGAGTGGCAAAGGCAGGCTCGGATGTTGAAGGATCTGCTGAGAACCTCCTTGGAAGAACCAGGAAGGTCACGAAACGCCAACAGGGACTGGAGAGATTTCCTAGCGATCATCAGCAGCGGCACGGAATTCCTGTGGCAGAAGACTCTGCCAGGCTTACGTGCCAGCATCCCTGGGAAGACACGGACCGCGACATGCGGCGTCAGAACCACCGGCCAGGTCAGTCTACCAGACTACGTTGAAAGTGTTCTAAAACTTGGACCTAAGTTCGCCGTGGAGCCAAGGTTGAGTGCGCCGAAACTTTTGAGCCTAGTGCGACGGATATCAAAGTGTGCCCCGGAAGGTGAAGCGAATAGATGTATATCAGAAGGGGTAGATGTGATCTCGCGAAACAATCCCAATGCTTCACGTGTGCCTGTAAGCCGCGTAGCGTCTTTCTTAAGGCAGAAGCAACTGTGTGTTCTGCCAGCAGATAAGGAAGGTGGATTTGTTGTCCTCGGGGAAGGTGACTTTAACGAGAAGGCCTGCTCTGCAGTTGCCAATGTTTTTAACGAGTGTCACGACGTGTCCCTTAGGAATATAAAACTAGAAGCAAAACGCCTTTGCAAAAAGGTGGGCCTTAGTAGGTTGTTCCGTGATATTGACGAAGCCAAGAAAGATAGCCTTCACATCATGTTTAGCGCGAAGACGCACAAGCCCGAGTGCCCTTTAAGGGTAATAGTGTCAGAGATAGGATCATGGCAGAAGAAGTTAGCTCTTTTCTTGCAAGAAAGACTCGGAATTCTAAAAATTGACGACCCTTTTTTGGTTAAGCATTCCGGGGAAATTGTAGAGTTCCTGAAGAATAGCGCAGACAAAGGCTTGTTGGCCTGCTCCTTTGACATAAAGGACCAGTATTATTCCTTGCCTCAAAACGAACTAATCGCATGCGTAGAAGAATGTATCGACGACTATGGCGCAGTTGCTTTTCAGAACTCAGCCGGGGTATCTGTTCAATGCTTTTTAGATTTGCTTCGCTGCTATCTCCGCTCGACATTTGCCACATGGAATGGGAAAGCTTTCCTACAGAAGCAGGGCGTCTGCATCGGCTCATGTTTGGCGCCGATACTAAGTGACATTTTTCTAGCCCACCATAACAGGAATCTGGCACAGGTCTTGTCGGAGCACAGGGTGGTAAAAGTTGTAAGATACGTAGACGATTACCTTGTCCTCTTCGAGCCGGAATCACACGTATCGGTAGATAAACTCAAAAACGTTTTTTCTGCTGGCCTTAGCCCACTCATCGTAACAGTTGAAGAGCCGTTCGATAACGTGCTACGGTTTTTAGATATTGAACTTCAATTCATGGAACAGCACACGTGTTGGGAATATAAACCCAGAGCTAATAAGCCCCTGTTGCCATACCAATCTGCTCACTCGAAGCTCGTAAAGAGAAGCATTGCCAATCTGTGTTTTGGAAACGCGTTGAAGAAATCCTGCCACCATAAGATCCATGAAAGTCTTATGAGTCAGTCCAAAAGGTTATTGGCAGCTGGTTTCCCAGAGTCTGTACAGGTGTCGGTTATCGAGGGTCTGCTTAAAAGGTGCCGCTTGGACAGTAGTCCTCAGGACGCAGCCATCCAACAGGCGAAAAGTAGGAGCAGAGTGGCAGTAGTGCCTTATCTGCACAAAACGGCTCACAATCTAAAGAAAATAGCTAGTCGTGTGGACATCAAAGTAGTGTTCTCAGCCCCGGAAAAACTTGGCAGATTATGTAGCTTGACGGACCCGTACCGCAGGCCAGCTGTCGGATGCTCCAAGAACCATCGCGACCCTCTGTTGGATTGTGTACAAGAGGTGGTTTACGAGCTCCCGCTGACCTGTGGAAATAAATATATAGGTCAGACGGGAAGATGTCTTAATGATCGTCTTCGTGAGCACAAGTTAAATGTCAAAAACAAGAATAATTACGGCCATTTGTCAACACATTGTTTGGAATGCGGTTGCGTACCGAAGTATGATTCATGTAAGGTGCTTGCAAAGCATAAAGATAAAGACGTCCGAGAGATAATCGAAGCCCAGGCTATATCTCGCAATGGTGACACGTGCGTGAGTGCACCGTCAATTGACCTTCTAGATCGGGAGAGGGCTTTTTTGGTTGGCTAGTGGATGGACTGGTGACGCCACTGTGCACGGATATATAGTTTGGTGGTTTCTGGAAATAAAATTGTTGAAGTTAGCGCATTGTGTTGTCGTCTCCCTTACGTCCCTGTTTGTAAGCGCTCAATATGTTTTCGAGGCGATTGGCAATGAACGCGTACAAGATACTCAAGGATTTGCTTCTACCGGCGACCCCTGCGGAGAAGAGTCTCGAAGACCTGGTCAAGGTACTGAGTGACCATTACGAGCCTGCAAGCCGAATCATCGCAGAGCGATTCAGATTCAACAGGCGGTACCAAGCGGAAGGTGAGACAGCAGCGACATTGGCAGTTGCAGTGAAGCACATGGCCGCTAAATGCAAGTATGGCACATTCCTTGACGACGCACTACGCGACCGGTTCGTCGCTGGACTGCGAAACCCTGCCATTCAGACGGGCCCACTAGAAAAGAAAGGGCTGTCGTTCGAATCTGCTTGTGACTTTGCCAAAAGCGTTGAAATTGCGGAACAGGAGTCCAGGGGGTTTATACCTGACAGTGGAACGGTAGCCGACGTCCATGCGATAAGGAAGACAGGCAGCAAAGCAGCATTTGCGGTCAAGCCAGGCAAGCAATACGAGGCAACCAAGACAAAGTGTCACCGTTGCGGGCAAGAGCAGGACGCTAATTCTTGTCGTTATCGGAAAGGAAAGCAAGGTGCTACAGTTGCAAACGCACGGGTCACTTTGCTCGAGTATGCGGACAACGCCCGCCGGGTGCAGGAAAAATTCACGCCGTTGCCGACCAGCAAGAAGATACTGAGATGATGCTCTAGGCCGTACATCAAGCCGGCCTTGCGAAGCAGCCGTATCAGGTAGAACTTATGCTCGGAAGGAAGCGCGTGTAGATGCAAGTAGACACAGGAGCCGCTGTTTCTCTGATATCGGAAGACCTATAGAAGCAGCTAGTGAATCATCCGCCGCTCACACCATCTACTGTTAAGCTGAAGACTTACGGAGAAGCCCCGCTGGAAGTGAAGGGGCAAGCCGAGGTTCCGGTCGAGTACAACGGACAGCGCAAGATTCTACCAGTAGTTGTGGTGCCACGAAACAAGCCAGCGCTACTTGGACACGATTGGATTGAGAACCTGGACGTCGACTTGAATGGCATTCACACGGTGCAAGCGGAGCTCACGGCGGACAATCTTGTGAAAAGGTATGCCAGCGTTTTCACTGCTGGGTTAGGACTGATAAAGGGCTTTCAAGCGAAACTTTCCTTAAAAGAAGGTAGCTTGCCAGTGTTCCGCAAGGCACGTCCAGTACAATATGCCGTAAGGGAGCGAGTTAAAGAAGAGCTAGATAGCATACAAGCCCACTACAAGCCCACTACAAGCCCACGTACTGGGGGGTATAACACAATGTGACTGGGCCACGCCGTTGGTGGTAGGCGAAAAACCAGGGAACAAAGTGCGCCTTTGTGGAGACTATAAAGTGAGAGGTAAATCCCTGCGTTAAAACTGATCACTACCCGCTGCCAATAGTTGAAGACATGTTCGCGGTCATAGCAGAAAGCAAAGTGTTTACCGTTTCGGACTTGTCGTCAGCGTACCAGCAAATTGAGCTGCACCCTGACTCGCGGCCCTTGTTGACTATAAATACACACATGGGCTTATTCCAGTATGTTCGAGTGCCCTACGGCATTTCCAGTGCACCAGCAGTATTCCAAGCAATCATGGACGAGTTGTTGAAGGGACTAAGTGGAGTAGTTTGTTACCTTGACGATGTGCTTATCACAGGTGCCGACTACAACGAATGCCTGGCACGTGTAGAAGCAGTCCTGCAGCGCTTCGAGAAGCACGGCGTCAAAGTAAGGCACGAAAAGTGCAAATGTTTTGTGAAGTCCGTAAGATATCTGGGCCACGTCATTGATGAGACAGGCGTGCACCCTTGCTTTGAAAAGGTGGAAGCAATTAGAAAGGCTCCAACGCCTAAAAATTGCACGGAACTAAAGGCCTATCTTGGCATGTTGACATTTTATTCCCGTTTCATGCCGAACATGTCATCGGAACTAAGGCCGCTATACCAACTTCTTCAAAAAGTGGAACCTTGGGCATGGTCGGAGGAGACTGAAAAGGCATTTCAGGAACGCAAGAAAATGCTCGCTCAGGATTCAGTACTAACCTTTTACGACCCTAAAAACACTAGGTCTGGTTTGCGACGCCTCCCCTTATGGAGTTGGAGCAGTTTAATTTCATGTTGTTTGCGGCCAAGGGAAGCCGATAGCATGCGCGTCGCGCATGCTAAGTAGCGCCGAGAAACGCTACGCGCATATCGAGAAGGAGGCGTTGGCCGTTGGTGTTTGGGGTAAAGCGCTTTCATAAATACATTTATGGGCGTGAGTTCACAATTTATTCCGATCACCTTCCGCTAGCTAGCCTCTTTGGCCAGACAAAGCCAATTCCACAGATGGCTGCCGCGCGCATGCGACGTTGGATGCTGTTACTGGCGGCATACCAGTACAAGTGGACTGATAGAAAGGGTGCGCAAGTGGCTAACGCTGACGCGTTATCACGATTGCCGCTTCCGAACGAAGCAGACAAGAGCGACTACGTTCTGTTTTTCTCCGCTGTTGAAGCAGTACCGCTTTCAGCAAGCAAGATTCAAGCGGAAACTGAGAAAGACCGCACGTTGTCTAAAGTGAGACTTTTCGTTTTGAATGGCTGGCCAGAAAGACTCTCAGATGTAGACATTGCACCCTATTTTGTCCGGCGAAACGAGCTGTCTCTAGACTCTGGTTGCATAACCTGGGGCACGAGAGTAGTTATTCCCGAATCTTTGCAGCCAGAAGTGCAACAGCTATTGCACGAGGGGCACCCTGGTACCACTCGCATGAAAATGCTATCAAGAAGTCACGTGTGGTGGCCGAAGTTAAATGAGCTGATCGAAGAAACAGTTCGACGCTGTTCAACTTGCCAGCTCAGCCAAAACGCTGCACCTGCCATACCACTTATTTCATGGGGACGGCCCGCCGGACGGTGGCAACGAGTGCACCTAGACTTTGCATACTACAAACAAGACTGGTTTTTGGTGCTTGTCGATGCTCATTCTAATTGGGTGAACGTTATACACGTGAAATCGACCACGGCGTCGAAGTCTATTGAAAAGCTTCGCACCGTTTTTGCAACGTTTGGGCTTACCGAACAGATTGTGACAGATAATGGTCCTCAATTTGTGTCTGACGAATTTCCAGTTTTCCTCAGATCCAATGCTGTGCAACACGTCAAGACACCTCCGTACCATCCGGCTTCGAATGGGGCAGCAGAGAGGCTCGTCCAGACGGTAAAGAGGAACCTTGTACGCCAACTACGAGACGAGAAGCGCTCGGGGCAAGCACGGAGCATTCAACACCGGCTGGACCAGTTCCTCTTCACATACTGCAACACGCCATGCTCCACGACTGGTAAGACTCCTGCACAGAGTTTCCTGTCTTGGGCACCGCGCACGCGTCTCAGCATTTCACACCCTGAATTAGCCAAGCGGTCAGAGCCTACTCCATCTAGAGATCAAGACCAGGGACAGAAAAAGAATTGGCGGGAATTTGATGCAGGTGAACGGGTCCGAGTGAGAGGTATCCGACCAGGCGATCCGCACTGGTTAGAAGGAACGGTTGTTCGCCGTGTCAGCCTGGCAACTTACATAGTCAAAGTGGAAGGCCAGGAGCGATTCATGCATACGGATGACATTGTTAATACAAGTACTCCTCTTATTCTACACAGAACAGTGCGCATCACTGGCGCACCTCTAGCGCATCCTGGTCCGGCGACCCCTGAAGAAACAGAGGAAACTACTACCGAGGTCCAGCAACCAACGTCGGAAGCTACAGATTCTACCGCCGCTGAAGAACAACCTCCTGAACCTCTGCCACGCCGAAGCACAAGGGTTCGGCGACAGCATGAAAGATATGGATATTAAAGAAAATAAGGGAGAAGGAATGTTGTATCTAATAATAATATCTGGGGTTTAACGTCCCAAAACCACGATATGATTATGAGAGACGCCGTAGTGGAGGGCTCCGGAAATTTCGACCACCTGGGGTTCTTTAACGTGCACCTAAATCTAAGTACACGGGCCTCAAACATTTTCGCCTCCATCGAAAATGCAGCCGCCGCGGCCGGGATTCGATCCCGCGACCTGCGGGTCAGCAGTCGAGCGCCATAACCACTAAACCACCGTGGCGGGGCGGAATGTTGTATCTAATAAAAGGACAAAGCGCGGTGACGTCACTACTGACGCACCGCAACTTGTGTGTATATATTGCCAAGCAAACTGCTGGGTTATGAGATTCAACTGTTCGGCACGAAACGTATCACAGCTGCCTTCTTGTTCCCAAGCTACAACAGACAGACAGACAGACAGACAGACAGACAGACAGACAGACAGACAGACAGACAGACAGACAGATAGATAGATAGATAGATAGATAGATAGATAGATAGATAGATAGATAGATAGATAGATAGATAGATAGATAGATAGATAGATAGATAGATAGATAGATAGATAGATAGATAGATAGATAGATAGATAGATAGATAGATAGAAATGGGCAAAGTGGAAGAGGGTCGCAAAGAAATGCTTCGCATTTAAAACTTCGTTTTTCGAAAGATCATATTTGCTGGGCGTACGACCCACGCGCAAGTAAGCCGCTTCTTCCATTTGAATCGGCACGTTCAAAGCTCGTAAAAGGGTCCATTGCATTGACGTGCTTCACGAACGTCTCGAAGAAATCGTGTTTCCACTGGAGGACAGGTGGTTTTGACCAGCAGATAGACCATCTTCGCGCTGCAAGGTATCCGAAGCATGTGCTAATATCCGCCGTAGAATCAGTTCCCAAATAAAAATAATGCCAGGCCAGCGCGGAAAGCGCAGCATAGTCACAGCGAAAGCTGGAAGAGCGGCATTTTTAGAGCCCGCTATAAACTCTCTTGAGGCTACTAATACAAGTAGACTAGCAATGTACCCACTACGCCAGAAATCATAACTTTTGTGAAGTTGGGAAGCACCCACCACGACATTATTCGTCATTCTGCGGAGAAGCGATGTACCATCTTTGGGCATTCTGTCCACTTGGTTGATGCGACGGTTAATGTTGATGAATTATGGCTGAGCCTTTTGTAATGGGCTGGCAGCTTTAGCCGACCCACTAGTTACGTAATTCACAATGCGTGACGCCCAGTCGTTAGACTCTCCCACCACGCTGTATAGCGTACGTTAACGTGAGAAAGAGAGAGGGAGTAAACTTTATTGAGACCTTTACAAAATGGATCATGGGAGCCTTTTGGCAAGTGATAGAAGTGCACTTGCGATGAACCCACTACGCTATAAATCATCATATATTCTTTTTTTTTTGAAGTAGGGAAGCAGCCACTATGCAATTTTTCGTGAATCTGCGGAGAACTGTAGTAACCGCTGAACACTTGTAAGGCATTATGTGCACTTTGTTGGTGCTGTGGCTGACGACGATGAAGAATTGTGGCAGAGGCATTTGTAAAGATTTGGAAGCATTAGCAACCCACTCGTTTCACAATTCGCATTATGTGACACCTGCTTACAGTATTCGCGTTGTGTGGCGTCTGATCGTTATTTTACCCTTCTACCACACTACATTACATATATTAATGTAATGTAATGCAACTAGACCCCTCCACGGTGGTCTAGTGGTTATGGCGCTTGACTGCTGACCCGAAGGCCGCGGAATCGAATCCCGGCCGCGGCGGCTACATTTTCGATGGAGGCGAATATGTTTAGGCCCATGTACTTAGATTTAGCAGCACGTTAAAGAACCCCAGGTGGTCGAAATTTCCGGAGCCCTCCATTACGGCGTTCCTCATGCTCAAATCGTGGTTTTGGGACGTGAAACCTCAGATATTATTACTATCTTAATGTGTTCATAATACTGTATCTACTACCTACTGTATCTACTATGATTAAGATAGTACTATCTACTATACTACTATTTTCATGTGGTTACTTTCCGATATGTAACCTGTATAGGGTCGTTTTGCATAGCAGTTTCATGCACCGGCATGGCTCTGACAGGCAGTAAAGAAAAAAAAAGGCATAGCTCTGAGGTAGAACACTGGGCTCCCACGCAGAGGGCCCGGGTTCGAACCTCGTTCTGTCCCGGATATTTTTTGTTTAGTTTTTTTCTGATGTCACGCGATAGTGGTTATGGACACCGGCGGCGGCGGCGGACAACTGCGGCGCCGAAAACGGCCCTTCTGATCTCATAACAGCTGTCGCTGTAAAACAACACCAGGCCTGCGCGGAAAGCATAACAGTCGCAGCGAAAGCTGCAAGAGCGGCACTTCTAGAGCCCGTTGTAAAATATCTTGGGTTAACCAATACATGTGCACTAGCGAGGTAACCACTGTGCTTTAAATCACTGTAATTTTGTGCAGTAGGGAAGCAGCCACTATGCCATTGTTCGTCATTCTTCGGAGAATCGTGGTAACCGCTAAAAACCTGTAAGGCATTATGTGCACTTTTTTAATGCTGTGCATGATGAAGATGAATAACTATGGCACAGCGGTTTGGAATGGTTGGAAGCATTCAGCAACCCACTCGTTGCTCAGTTCGCGTTGTGTGACGCCTGGTTGATATTTTAGATGTGAAGCATCTTATAGCGGAGTTCAATCCGGTGGTGGTGGTGGTGGTGGTGGTGGTGTGCGGCGTGACCACCCTTACTGCGCATGCGCAAGCCTTCTCCAATTCCCCTCTCCACTCCCCCTCCACATCACATCTCCCCTTCCCTTTCTCCCTCCCCTTTCCCTTTCCCATCCCCCTCTCCGCTCCTCCTCTCCCCTACCATCTCTCCTCCGCTCCCCATCTTCCCTTCCCCTCCCTTTCCCCTCCCCCCTCCTTTCTTCCTCTCCACTTCCTCTCTCCCCTTTCCCCCTCACCACTCCACCTTTGAAACGCGGGCTCTACATGCCGAAACACTGCTTCGCATCGCCTCATGGTCCCCTTTAGTGGGAGATGGTGTGAGTTTTTTACTTTTCTACGACGCTATATTACATATGGTAATGTGATTCCTTCCCGACATGAAGCCTGTATAGGGCCTTTTTGCAAAGGAGTTTAAAGCACCGGCATGTCTCCGTGGTAAACACGGGGTTGCCACGCAGAGGGCCCACGTTCGAACCCCGTTCCATCCCGGATATTTTTAGGGGCGAAGCACCTTAGGGCCGAGGCTTGTCCGTCCATCCGCGTCCGGCCGTCACGGTACACGAAACCGAAAGCCACAGCACCGTGTACTGTCGAAACCTAAAGCAACTGTGAAAAGATGTTAACAAAAGGTGAACAAGCAGAAAACTAAAATGACGAAACACTGTAAAAACAAAACATCTAAAGGGTAACAAGAGGTCAAGAAGCACAAAAAGAAAATGACAAAGCACCGTAAAAACACCAACATTAAGCCCCATAAATAAAGCATGTGACAGCACAGTGCACGCTGCAGTGATAAAGACACGAGTCACGGGTCATTTAAGATAACACCGAAGAGATGCCCACGTGCTTCGCCCACTCATCATCATTAACTTCGTGGAGATGCGGTGATTTTTGTAGCGTTAGCTACACTGGCCTAGCTGAGCCAGATTTGCGCGCCTCCTCAAGAGCCATGCAGCGCATGCGCGAGGATCAGTGACGTCACACAGCTGGCGCACCGAAGCCGACACTTCCCGCGCACTCCACCGCCGCCGCGCGCGACTCGCCGCCGTTGGTCTGCGCGTTCCAGAGAGACGTATTGGCACCGGGGCGCACGCAGCGATTCGCCTTCGCTGTCCAGTCGCCGTCTGACACTGCGCTGGAGCCGCTTGATAGCGCCTCTGACTGGCGTTTGCCAGTCTGGTATAGCCATGGAGAAGGAGAGCGCAAATGCTGCTCAACGGCGCAGAAGAGCGGAGAAGCTTAACTCATTGGATCCCTAAGAAGCTGCCTGGCAAAATAAAGAATGTGCCACATAATACGTATACCATGTGTGTGTGATTGGAGCAGCAGTAAACATGATAATCAAGCTAATCCTAGGCAACCAGGAAAGCTACGAATAATCAGCTGAACCTATGCTAACACTATGTTATCCTTCCATAGCCGAGCTAACCCACTGCAACATTTTTTTTTTCTTATTTCGTTCTGTTTCTTATTTTGTGCGATAGCGGTAAGGTACGTGCATACTGGCAGAAAGCATGCCGCGGCGCCGTCCCGCCCGTCGGTACCTCCACGCGGCAAGCAGTGGCAGGCTGTCCACATTGCCGGCGCGAGAGTCAGGAGACAAAGAGTGGACATGTCGAGACGCGCGCGCCCGCCGGCTCGCTGCCGGCTCGCGATTTCTCCCCGAAGCCGGAGAGGGGTGGCGCGGTTGAGGAGAACAATGTCTGGTTGCTATGACGACAGCCCGTGGGAGGAGGACGATGAGAGAAAAAACGCCAGGCCTGCGCGGAAAGCGGAGCACAGTCAGGCCCGAGGCATGATGGCAGTTTGGCGTGCGGGCCACGAGGCGTCGCTACTGTCGAAACGATTGCAGTGAACCTGGTAGCGGCGGTACTTGAAGGCCTCAGTAAGCCTAATAAAAAATAAAATAACGTGGCCACAGTGGTGCACGAAAGTAAACAAAAACGTGTTTATGCACTAAACTAAAACCAGCCACGAGCATTACAAGGCAAGGTTTTAGAGAAGTTTGTAAAGACGACTGTGCGTGGTTCCGCTAGGTACCGCCGCCATCACGCCTGCGCAGCGCACAAACAGACGGCGCGCAAGCACGAAAGAGCGCATAGAAACGCAAACTTTACAACGGCAGAGGAGCAGCGATGTCGCACCTTTATTGCTGCGCGAAGTGGTGCAATTCCTCGGGGAAAGAAGGTGCACACTTCTTCAGGATCCCTGCTGACCACAGGTATTTATACCTTCACTATTATATATTTCCCAAGATGTTCACAAAGTTTAGATCTGGTTGCCGTTGACCGTTGATTTGAAACTGCTGAATGAACAACGAATTTACTTGCTGCCATTCGTTGCTGCGGCTATGTGTTTGACAAATGGTTACGATAAGATGATTAAATTAGTGGACGGGCTGTAATTTGTGGCTCGACGCGGCGTCACCTCTCAAAAGCGGAGCTGTTCGCTAGTTATGGTTGCTCACGTTAGTATGTGCGTGTCAAACTGCCTGTCGTTACCTCGACTATCTTATGAAAGCTAGCCAACTCAGATTACGGTGTCGTGCAACCGTGTCTTATGAGTGTTTTTGTTACGTGTTACTTTAACTTATGCGTGCTATTAACATTATAAGAAAGTGGGATACTTGTGCTCACCGCAGTTGTTTTTTTAAGCGCTTTAATGCGTGCGTATACATTTAATACATCCGTGTAGTTTATCAGTGGTGTTCGTAGCCGACGAAAGTATCGCTCGCAAAGTTATTGCGGAGGCCCCAGTAGCTAACTTGGGGCACTGCCTGTTGTATCTATATTTTGTTTCCATGTTGAAACTTTTTTAGCGCGCACAAAAGACGGAGGACACAGAAAGAAGGTACAAAATGAGCGCTTACTCACAACTGATTTATTTTTTGAAAGCGACTAAACATATAAGCACAAATAATCATCACAAAGCATGCGCGGAGCAAGTCATGAGGCATAATAGCAGATTACAACGAGTTAACCACAGTTCAAAAAAGATATTTCTTTATCAGTAAGCGCCACCGATGGTTGACTAATACAATTTTTCCCACACCTAATTATATGGAAAGCTTCCGTGACTTCACGTGTTAGTTTATCATTATGAGTAGGTGTCCATATCATTATTATGATATTATTATATCATTATTATTATTATATGGATAAGAACTCATCATTATGAGTACTTATCCATATAAGTAGGTGTGATAAAAATTGTATTAGTCAACAATCGGTGGCGCTTACTGATAAAGAAATGTCTTTTTTGAACTGTGGTTAACTTGTTGTAATCTGCTATTATGACTCATGACTTGCTCCGCGCATGTTTTGTGATGATTATTTGTGCTTATATGTTTAGTCGCTTTCAAAAAATAAATCAGTTGTGAGTAAGCGCTCGTTTTGTACCTTCTTTCTGTGTCCTCCGTCTTTTGTGCGCGCAAAAAAAGTTTCAACATGAATTCATACCAACTCGCCCAGCTCTCAGTTTTACTGCAATTTTGTTTCCATTTGTACTTGTTGAACATGACGTGCCCAGTCCAGACGCTTTTCAGGAAAGCACCACAACTCCTCGTCTGCCGGCATCAAGGGTCTGAAACCGTGATACCGCGCCCCACCTCCGCTAACATTGCCTCGGCGGGGCAACCTTTGACCGCGGTGTTGACGGAAGAAGACCAGTGCGTCGCTCCGCGCGTTGGAAGCAAAATCAGTCATTACCTAGATAGTCATCTCAACACAAAGATAAATGGTAACCTCGTCTTTTGATGATTTTCACTTCTTCATTGAAGCAAGACCAAGATTAGGTTTATGGTTTTCACTGTCTGGCAGAGTAACAAAGGACTTTGCACGCCATGGCATATTTTTTATTATTTTTTCTGTGTCCTGATAAAGTTGTTTTCAAGTATATGTTATTGTCTTTTCGTCTTCCTTCACCATAGAAGATTATGGGACCATTTGATGCTCATTTTAAAAGAAGAAACAATATCTATGAGCTCTGAATATGTAGATTTTCAGCCTGGCTGACATATGCCAACCGGCCGGAGTTGCTTCAGCTTACAAGGGACAAAGTAAACAAGAGCTACAGGCTGTGCTGTAAGCATTTCACAAAAGACAGCTTCACCAGTGACACCTGCACAAGGCTCACACGTGAAGCTGTCCCTTCAGTGAAAGTGAAGGAGCCTCACCTGAAGGCTCTGGTGCACCCAGGTGAGAAAAATTCTTTCCCCAGTAGGCACTATTTAAGCTTATTCATGCAATAACTCTTCTGGCTTTTTATTTCAGATTTTT
This sequence comes from Rhipicephalus sanguineus, assembly GCF_013339695.2. Classification (NCBI taxonomy): domain Eukaryota; kingdom Metazoa; phylum Arthropoda; class Arachnida; order Ixodida; family Ixodidae; genus Rhipicephalus; species Rhipicephalus sanguineus. The sequence goes on from NW_023614233.1 coordinate 35,004, forward strand.
ACGATGAACAGGCGGCACAAGGTAAGGATAACCTAGCAATTACAGGATAGAATGACACAATTCCATTCACCAGAATGGTCTTGTAGCATAACCTGCAGAACAAAAAACTGGGATACTTTACTGTCAAATGGCCATGTTTTGATTGATATCAGACAGCAGTGAAGTTCAATTCAATAACCAAAATGTTGGCTTGATTGAAAAAATAATCTCCTGGGCACCCCATTCCCATGGCATTTTTAAAATTTTGGCAGTTTGCCTTCCTATGCCTATGATTTCGTGTTTTAGTCACTAACACTTGCTCATTATTGAAATAAATGAGGGACAGAATGAAGAGATTCAAAACAGCATTTGCAGTATGTTTATCTGGCAAATGTCTCTTTGTAACCGACTTATTTCTGAAAAACACACAGGAACTCTTTGATACCCAAATTTGGATAGAAAATTTTCAGAGAAAACATTTCTGTACTAGCACTTTATAGTGTAAACAGCTGATGGTGCTGCTACGGAGAGCTTCCCCTGTTGTTTCTATTTATTTCACACAGGCCCTGGTTCCACCACAGCAGCACAGCCCACCATGAGCACTGCAACAACGTTGCTTGGGCACGGGCATGGTAAGCGACAATTTGTGTTTACACGGAAAAGTATTTCTGCTTATTCGCTGCAGCAAACATTTCACTTTTCTTCAGAATAAGTAGCACTTCTGTTTTAGACTACCGCTTCATGCCACCTCAAAGTGGAGAGCCAGGGAACATTCTTTGTGAAGAACCTGCGCTCCAGGATGAAGGTACGTGCACAAGAATGTGCTTTGCATCACCCTTATCCCATTCTGTGCTTTTCTACAAAGGGTTTATCTCTGTAATTGTTAATGTACTGGAGATTAAAAAAACAGCACATTTATTATGCCCAGTGCCATGCTTGCAAATGTATTTACTCTACTAGCTGTCTTTTCACCGTAGGGTGACTAAGTTCGAGTACTTTAATTGCAGACAACCAGTATGCTGCAAGCGAGTTGCCGTCCCCTGCTGCTGAGACTGCCTCCCCTAGTGTGGAAGATAGGTGTACCGAACAAGGATCTGTGTCACCTTTCTGCTTGGAATGAAAGGGTACAGAATGTTTGGTTGGTGGCACCACTGTAATACTGCACGAATAGGTGGCAAAAAATAAAAACAGCAATACTATTTTGTATGCTACACCTGCACACTAGAACACATTGTTCTCTGAAATTGGAAGAATACGTAGAAATGTCACAGGTGTTTTTTCAATTACCAGCGCCATGAGAAGAATTGCTGTGCGTAAACCTTAAATGCAGGAAATGTACTCTAGGGGAAAAACTTTTACCTTGTGCTCATAGAGTAGTATTTAGCATGCTTCCCAGTAAGAATGTCTGATTGCACTGTTTACATGGTATAGATGAACTGATAGCATGCTGCGCAAACGCAAAATGAAGAAACAGGGACATAGAGCAGCGAAAATGGCTTTTCGCATGTCGCAGTATGAATGTACTCTGTCATGTTTCCGTCCTTACTCCTCTAGTGTTTGTGCAGCTCGTTATGAGTTCATACCAACGCAACCTCCCTGCAAGAAAGCTTTGTTGCGTGGTCTAGATACGTTTTCTTTTTGTACATCAATGCATAGACTCAGTGCTTTCTTTGTTAAGCTCATTCCATAGTGATGAAAACACTGAGTAGTTTTGCTCAGGCACTTGTTAAAATTGCTCCACAAGTCTGTGTCTCAGTACTCACACCTGCAATACAAAGTGAATTTAATAATACCTGTTTGCAAGCCTTTGATAGCATATTTATTTATTTTTCAACAGCTGCTTCGCCAAGCACACCCACAAGAAGGCCCACACCACCGTCACCAGTTTCACCAAGTGATAGTAAGTGCAAAAAAATCACAGCATATCCACGGAGTGAATGATGATGAGTGGGCGAAGCTGCGGAGGTTCATCGGTAAACCGTGAATCCTCCGTGAATTCTGCCCAGTACATCATTACCGACGTGAGATCGGGCGCGTTTATACTAAAGGTTCGATGAGAGTTATGACGACTTGCAGCTCACTTTAATTTTACATGTACGCTGTGAAGTTTCATTGTTTAATCACGCACAGGAGAAATCGCACACACGCACTACCTTGGAGGTCAAAATCCAGTGCCTATATATACGGGGTGGTCACTGAACGGTTGTGCAGCGCGAGCGGTCGGTTTTTTTCAATCAAGACGCTGCCGCGACGCTACCTCGCGACGCTGCCTGCGTCGGCGCCGCTGCGCCGCGAGTCAAGATTGGGGGGGACCGTAGGAGAGGAGAAAGAGGGGGAAGCGTAGGAGAGGAGAGGGCGATACATATCACGTACTGTCGCAGCGCATTGTCTTTAGGAAGCCTTCATGTGTGCACGCCCCCTCCGTTTTTAAGACTGCTTATGGGAGAGGGGAAGAGGAGGGGAGATGGGAAGGGGAGAGGGGAAGGGGAGAGGGGAAGGGGAGAGGGTGAGTGGAGAGGGGTAGAGGACATGGGAAATGGTCAGGGGGAGTGGAGAGGAGGTGTGTGGAGAGGGTATGCGCATGCGCAGTAAGGGTGGTCACGCCGCACACCACCACCACCACCACCACCGGACAGATACTGCCGTTTACTGCCGGCTGCCGGGTGATACGCCGGACAACGGAGACGCGACAAGGTTAGACTAAGAGGAGCTACGCCCCTAAAAAGAGAGAGAGAAATATTGCAAAGTGCACATCCTGCACCTGCTTAAAGGAGTATGGAGCAGTAGCCTTGATGTTTTCCTGATAGATATGGACATCTAAGCCTGCGTAATGTTGGTACAACCTATAATGTTGACAAAACCATGCATATAGTTCAGGGCCTGCAACCAGTGTTTTAGTTCACACAATTACTTATACTTCAAATGTAAGGTGGGTGCAGTTGGACTTACAAGGTCCGCACTGAAAATTGTGCTGTCCGATTTGTTGTGATCAGTGTAGCTCTGCGAGATAGGCCAGCAGAATATGATGCACAAGGCGTGCATTCATATAAATGTGATAGCTATTTATGAGATGAATTATTCAAAATCCTCCACTTTCTAAATGTCATTGCCTCTGTTCAGCATTTCATGAAATGTACATTTTTGCAATGCTTTCTGTGATATTTCTTTGGTCATCGATGATTCTTTGAGGATAAAATGATACCTGTCTCAGTCGCATAATACACATCGCTTCCAATGAAAAATGATATGGAAGCACATAGTGGTCCGTCAATTAGTAGCCCTGCGATTGTGCACTGATAGCTTACTCATGATTTTTTTCTCTCTCTACAAGACTGATGAAAGGCTATACCTTTGCATTCTTCCATGTCATTTTTTTTACAGCTGAGCCTGGCCCGAGCGGCCACCAATTTTCTAAGGAGGGCAGCAGCGCGGAGCAGGCTCAAGAAACACCAAAAAGTGGGAAAAGAAAACGCAGCTCTGTGCACACCCCTCGCACGAAAAAGAAGTTGATAACACTTCACTCACGAAGTGAAAGGTACCGCAAGGCACTCGGTCGGATGAAAAAAAAAGGCACGAGGCGAGGCGCGTTACGCAGCAGGAGGCTTTAAACAAGCTATAACGGGATTTGCCAAAAGTGTTCTGTTATTCCTTATATCCACGGCGTAGCACATAATCTTAAGAAGACTGGAAATAAGCCTGGCGTAAGAGTGGTTATATCTGCACCAGAGAAGCAGTCTAAACTGTGTAGCGAAACTTGCCCTGTTCAGAAAGAAAAAAAGTGCTGCTAAAATAACCATCACAATGACTCTGTTAAGTGCGCACAGACTGTTGTGTATAGGACACCCATGTCGTGTGGCCGCGCATACGTTGGACAAACTGAAAAATGTATCACTGAGCGAGTAAAAGAACATGATAGTAAGGTGCAGAAAGGCCTGAATGGACACCTGGCTATCCACTGCAAGGATTGTGGCTGTGTGCCATACTTTGATAACACTTGCATTTTGTATCGCAACAGGGATATGCTAACGAGATTGATAGTTGAAGCTGCAGAAATGAAACGGGATGATATTGATTGTGTCAGTGCACCGTCGATCTCGCTTACGCAGAAGAAACTTCGTTTTTGGATGGTGTGTTGGGCAATAATGGATGAGTAATAACCGGTATGACACGTGGGCTTTTTGTTTGTCTTCTTTCTTTCTTTTTTATATGTCGCGCTTTCGAATAAACGCTTGGTTGCAGTCAAGCGCTTGTGTAGTGTCTTTCTTTCTTGCTGTTCCTGTGTGTAGTTTTGCGCTTCTTACGCAGATAGAAAACCAAGTTGGGGCCCATTTCCTGCATCGTCCCATTTATTGGAGACACTCACGCGTTCATAGACCGCGAGCCAGTCCTCCACGTCGCTCTCATCTGCGCCAGTGAAAAATGGGGGTCGCGGATACGAGGGACACCGGGACAAGCGGTCAGTGCAGGAGGCGGCGTTTTCTGAGCGGCGTCTTGCGGCATGGTAGATGGCACGGTGAGGGATCGAAGCTCCAGGGGCATCAAATGGAGAACGAAGTTGTGGTGACGGTACAGCACTCTCCACCACTTCTAAAGGCGTTTATTGACGGCGGGATTGACGGCGACGGTGCACAACGACGACAGTCACGACGGAGCGCAGACTCCCACGAGCACGAGCAGGAGGGGCGTGCTCTCTGAGAAGAGGCGAAGAGGGCGACCCACTAGAAGGCGCTCGAGAGGACGACCCATTACAGCGTTCCAATTCTTCTCTACAGATATGTTACCCCAAAAAATGTATCTGTTCACACTGCTAATGACTTTAATGATCATTTCTCAAGAATCGGTGTGAACATATACAAACACTCTGCCCTAACAGCTTTCACAACTAGGCTTGAAAGATCTATTGAATATGACTTTCATTTTCGTGAAATAACACTTGATGAAGTAAAATCAATCGTAGGAAAGTTGTCTGCAGATAAGGCATCTGGACCCGACGGTATTCAGGTTGGGATCCCGAAAAACAATATCGATATCTTGTGCAGGCCCCTTTGCCACATGTTTAATCACGCAGTAAGCATAACCTGTTCATTCTGAAAAGACAGGGCGTGCAAACACGGACACAAGAAAGAAGTCAGGACACCACAAACACCACAAACCACAAACTAGCTCAGCTCTCTGTTATTATAAGCATAACCTGTTACCCAGACGTATTGAAAGTTGGTAAAGGCATTCCAGTGCACAAATCTGGTGACCAGAACCACCCGGGTAGTTATAGACCAATAACCATTCTCAGTACAGTGAACACCCTATTCGAAAAACTGATTGCGTTACAACTAAATGCATTTTTTGAAAACAATAACATTATCTGCCCGCAGCAGCATGGTTTCATTGCAGGTAGATCTACTGCAACCGCCGTTTCAACACTTTCACAATTCATTAACACCGCTCTAATCAAGTAGGACATTGCAGTGTCAATATTTCTCGATGTAAGGAAGGCGTACGACACAATCTGTCATGCTAGACTGTTTGAAAAGTTAGAGTCTTATGGAGTCGTTGGAAACACTTCAATTCATCCAGAGCTATTTCCACGCACGTAGACAGCAAGTAGTAATTAACAAACATTGCTTTACTTTTGCTGATGCCACATGCGGAGTACCACAGGGATCGGTTGTGGGTCCCATTCTCCACTCTTTATACATCAATGATCTACCGCTAGCTCGTAAGTTCACAAAAGCCCTAATGTATGCAGATGACACAGCATTACTTTACTCGGGTAATTCACTTCCTTCACTACAAGACATTATATCGAAAGAAATAGCAATAATAAATAAGTCGTTTACAGAAAACAGGCTAGCCACAAATAATAAGAAAACTCAACACGTCGTATTTCACTCAAGCAGGAAAATAGTGAACTACAGCAGCCTTAATATTTCTCTGGCCAACCAAACTCTGAATAGGCTCGACTCATTGAAATACTTAGGAATTATTTTTGACCATCACTTGCACTGGAGAGACCAGATCAATGCTGTGTCTAGAAAACTAGTTTTTAGCTGTTATGCACTAGTCCGTTCCCGCCGATATTTTCCTCGTTCTCTACTTCGTTGCATATACTTTTCTCTGTTTCATTCACACCTCAGCTACTGCTTTGAGGCGTGGGGTCTAACATACAAAACTTATTTAAGACCTATACTCCAGTTACAAAAACGTGCTTTAAGAATAATAACATTCTCCCCCGTTCATTATCCCAGTGGTATCCTATTCAATGATCTTCATATTCTCTCATTTACGGCGCTAAGAAATTATAAGATAACTTGCCTAGTTCGCAAAATACTGTACACAAGCTTTCCACTACCCGACACCATATTCAACTTCCCGCGTGCAAACACCAGACAAACAAGTCAGTTAAATTGAAATCTTCCTCCCTGTAACAACGTCTATGGCGAACGATTGTTAGAATTCTTCGGAGCTGTAACCTGGAACACTGTGCCTCTAGAAATAAAAACTATGCGTAACTTCAAGCTTTCTTGAAAACGCTTTTTCTTGTCTAATGAATTTTAATCATCTTTCCATACGTAGATTGTGCATCGTTGAAACTTCCATATGTATAAAACCAATACAGTTTTCATGACCAATCATGTGCGTTGCTAACTTTTATGTATTTTCTCTATTGAACCAGCTACTAGGCACGTAGGCTATTGGTCCAAATATTATGTGCGCATTTTTAGGGGCGAAGCTCCTTAAAGCGTAAAGCGGCACCCGTTCGTCCCTCGTAGTTGTCGTAGTCGTAGTGCGTAACCAGTCGTAACGCTAGTACCAGATCTTGACCTCTAAGGTGGTGCCGGTGGGAGATTTTTCCTGTGTGTTGTTGAACAATAAAAAACTCGCAGCGTGCGCGTTAACTAAAAGCCGAATTCTTCTGTCTCTCATTCCCCATTAGCAGCCATTGGCATGTTCCAGTAGGAAACGTTAGTAGAAGTAGAAGTGTAAGTGTTAGCTAAAAGCCGACTTCTTCTGTCTCTCATTCCCATTAGCAGCCATTGTTTACCTCCAAGGTAGTGCCTGGTGAGATTTCTCCTGTGCGTGATTAAACAATAAAAATTTTGTTCAAAACGCCGTTGATTGATGAAATAAACCAACGAAAGACGCCAGATGTTTTCTAAAAGCAAAACGAAAGAACGCCAGATGTTTCTAAAGCAAAACGAAAAGACGCCAGCTGCTTAACGAAAGACGCCAGATATTTTCTAAAGCAATGGTTTTCTAAACAATGAAAATTAATAGCGTACATGTAAAATTAAAGTGAGCTGCAAGTCGTCATAACTCATCGAACCTTTAGTATAAACGCGCCCGATCTCACGTCGGTGATGATGTACTGGGCAGAATTCACGGAAGATTCACGGTTCACCGATGAACCTCCGCGGCTTCGCCCACTCATCATCATTCACTCCGTGGATATGCTGTGATTTTTTTGTATACACGTCTTAATAAACTCATTTTGATTTGATCTGAAGTCGGCCCATCATCAGTTTGCACAAACAGTGGTCTCATATGTAGGTAGCAACAGATCCAGCGGTACACTCGCCCAGCCAAAGAAACCGACTCGAGGGCGTCAAGTATGGCTTCGTGAGAAACAGTGTCATATGCTCTTTTGACATCTAAAAATAGTGCGACAGATAGCCATCTACTCATTTTCTGGTGTTGTACGTAGGTCACCAGGTCAATGACATTGCCAATGGAGCTACGAAGACGACGAAAACCGGCCATGGCGTCTGGATATACTATGTAGCGTTCTAGGAACCACTCGATTCTGGCAAGGCTCATTTTCTGCATCAGCTTCCCTACGCTGCTAGCCAGCGCTATTGGGCGGTATGACGTCAGCTCCAGTGGTGATTTTCCAGTTTTGAGAAGTGGAACCAAACGGTATGTTTTCCATTCTCTGGAGACCGTTCCATCTCTCCAAGACTCATTGAACACGTCCAGCAAGCGCTCCGTGCTCGATCACCGAGATTGCGTAATAGGCTGTATGATATGACATCCGGTCCAGGCGACGACGATCGATTGCTTAAAGCAAGAGCCGCATCCAGCTCTTCCATGGAAAAAGGCAGGTCCATGTGCGTGTCAGGTGAATGTGGCGTGTCGTCAGCAGTAAGGGCTCCTGTGCAAGTTGACGGGCCTGCAATTGTCCTACAAAAATCTTCCGCTACCTCGATATCCCTTCTATGTTGGAAAAGGGCCAAGGCTTTAAACGGAAAAAGTTGTACGGGAAAATGCGTAGGCCTCGCACGGTTCCCCATATTTGAGAAAGCGGTTTGCCAGGGCAGGAAAAGAGCGCACAGGTATACATAGGACGAGCGCGAACTGTCACAGATGTTACTTCAACTAACGCCCACTTTTGCTCTTCTAGTTATCAGATCACTCCTTTCGCAAACCCGGCCGGTGCAGCGAGCAATGTGAACTTCGTGTGGTCTATAACTTCAGAGCAAACATTGCGATAAAAGCACAAGACAAACAAAAATCCCCATCAATAGATAATCGCGCGAGCACGGTGGGCCACGCTCTATATATCAAAGTACAAGTCGAAGACGCACATCCCAACTCCGGCGAAACACTAGACAGTTTTTAGAGTTGGGGATCCAAGAAATTTGCGAGCCCCCATTACGCATGCGCAGAACGCAATCCACTCGGACTAATGCGCTCGCGTTGTCCCAAGACCCCGCAGCGCCTTTTTTTGGGCAGCAAACGAAACAGCAGAGCGCACGACCTCAAGAGAAGAAAATAAAGACGGCGCTTGGCAGTGGCACGTGAAGCCATGGCTCGCGTTCCCTGCGGTCGTCGATTCTGGTCATTAAGATAAATCTTCATTTGGCTCTAGTTCGTACATATTCCTGAGGCTAAAATTACAGCACAAAGGCACTTCTTTGTCCTTATTACTTCTTCACTTCTTTGTCCCTGTACCCATCTGAATATAATTTCATGTCTCCTGTGTATCTAATACACTATCAACCTTGTTACGTGTTTTGGTTTAGAGCTATTGTTGTGTGCGCAGTGCGGACGGACAGACGGATGGAAAAAACTTTATTAAGAAAAAAAAACACCTGCAAGGTTGCCGGCCCGGGCTCAGGCCACCCGGGCATGAACGAATGAGGCATGGCGCAATTGTCTGAGGCAGCGAGCTGCGGAGCGAAAGGTCGCAGGTTTGAAAGCCCGGTTTAGCGCTTGGGAATTTTTTGTTCTGAATTATTTCTATTTGTGCCTTTGATTTATATATACATATAAATGTACAGGGCATGACGGCGACGGCAAAATTAGCCGAGAGTGTCCATGCAATTGCTATCGGAATAAAAGGCAGGTCCCACGCCTTGTGGGAATCGGTTTCATGCGAAGCAATCAGCGAATATTTCTATGCTGCATTTTTTTGCTTTGAGCCAAGCGTTACGATGTGTATCGACGTGCTTTTGCAAGAGCAGTAGTTGTGTGCACACCATGAGCTTACCAGGCATGTCGACAACTCTGGCGAGGCGTTTAAGGCGTAACTTATGGTCTGACGTAACGTTAGCAGTCACACTATAGCATATTCGTCAGTATTATCGAAACGCAGAGCACTTTACGGTGCGATGATGTGAATATCACGCTAAGTTTTAATAGCGTATTCCTCCGGGGGTCCACCAACTCTAGAATATACCTTGCTGAATCATAGGAATTTAAATGTAATGTTTATTAGACTGCTGTTAAAGCGGAGTCACCACTGGAACCAGACGTTAACCTGACATGACGCCTGCGTGGTATAAGTACATATGTAGTTTTTATTGTTTGGTGTTAAAATTAGATAGGCAGCACCACAACCACTAGCCGTTGCACCGACAGTACGCCTGCATAGGGTGTTTTGCCACAGTTTCTAGACCTGACGTGGCTCTGTGGTAGAATAACCGACTGCCACGCAGAATGCTTGGGTTCAATTCCTGCTGGGATCATCATTTTTTTATTTGTATTCATCGGGTCTACCCTGCCGGTGTCGGTTTTGCTTAACGCTCTCGCATTTAAATTACCAATGTCTGTTCTCGCCGTTCCTGGGTAGATATAATCTGACAATCACCTGTGGCGCATGCCCGTATACCAGGGCCCGTGGTATCCGGGTATGTGCCACACGTGTCTAGAGGAAAGAGTTTGGCGACGCACGCGACAGGACTTTCACGTTGGCAATGCCATTACCAAACAGTAGTATTCGTCAAATCCTCTTACCCTTCCATGGCAATTTTGGTCTACACCAGGTTAAGGAGGCGATCACGAGGGCATCCAGACGTGGGCGGCTCGATAGATAGATAGATAGATAGATAGATAGATAGATAGATAGATAGATAGATAGATAGATAGATAGATAGATAGATAGATAGATAGATAGATAGATAGATAGATAGATAGATAGATAGATAGATAGATAGATAGATAGATCGAAACGTTCAAAGTGCCTCGGGTTCGGCAAGATATGCTTCGCATATAAAAACAATTGGGATATCTTGCGTTCATCAGTTAGTGCATAATTTCAAAATAAAAATGCTAAGCACGCCAATGTAAAAGTTGCATTTCCTGTGCGTGAAAAATTATCCGCAATGTGTCCCCAAGTAAACGAAACAGGAAGGGAGCCACATTTGTGTTCCATAGAGCACGCGAGCCGTTTTGCAGATTGTATTGAAGGCGTCGTCTGCTAAATCCCACTGTCCTGTGAAAGCAAATGTATAGGGCAAAGAGGAAGATGCCTTAATGAGCGACTTAAAGAGCATAACTGCAACGTAAACAGAGCAATTAGTGGCCATCTATCTCTCTGTAGGGTTCATGTCTGCAAACCAATCTTTTCCGAAAGAAACGTTATAGCAAGGAACGAAGATCATAGAAATAGAGAAATAATTGAAGCTACAGACATACAACGTATGAAGATTAATTGTGTCAGTATGCCATCTATGACCCTTTCGCAAAAAGAAATAGATTTTTTTTAACCGCAGGTGATACGTACAGCACGTGCTTGAGGCTCTCAGCGGTGATGTATGTTGACGAGAGATACGAGCACCAAATCATGTTACTTTCTTTCTATTTTTTTCTTGCTGTCATGGTATATATGTGCCCATATGTGAAAAATAGGATCAGTTCTAAGCCAGCCCTGTTGTGCTTTTTTCGTCTTGTGTCCTGTGAGAATCTTGCGCTGTCTTTGTCCCTGTTATAACCATGAACAAACTAGCCCAAGCATCAATCCTCGCAATCGAATTTCATACTCAGACATGTCCTTGTTCAAATCAGCACACTTCTTTATTGTATGCGCACTACAGGCTCTTAACTTGTAGGAACGCTCACCTTTAGGAGCATTCTTGCGAAAGACACACGCGGCTTGACATCCGGTGAACTGAAATGAAAAATAGAGACGTTAATATGCGCGTATAAAAGTAAGCTTACGCAAATGTTTTTGTTTCTGTGGTGGTTCATGTTAATTATATTTAACCTGTAAAGCCCCAAACCGTGGTATTACTGCAAAGTGAATAATAAGGCGCCATTTTTTACACTTGAATGTAGTTTTCTCCATCTTCACTAATTTGCATTGCACTAAAAATTTTTCTGCCAGGAAACACAACCAGCTTATTACAGCTCAACAATGAATGCAGCATGCTTGCTAAATAGAACTTGTATTGCAAATTTTCTCGGTATTAGGACGGAAATTCGCCGATGTCACGCATAGACCGAAGCATCGCGCATTAAGGTGTTGTGGCGCTCGTAAACCAACGACACGTTCGAACGGCACCAAAGACTGTCGCAGACGCTGCAGGTCATTGCGAATAATTTACAGAACCAAAGCCCAGCCATGTTGCAATGGACCGAGTAATGTAGAATTTCAACGGAGAATAACAGTTGGGAGCATTTAAAAGTCCTTGCAAAACGGGGTGTCGCTGGAATGAACGTTCCGACAAGTAGCTTGTCGCCTTTCTAGCCTTTCCTTCAAGGTAGCGACTGCCAACCTTAGCGCGTGCAGGATACGAAACATAGACATGCACGCACTAAGGTAGGCTGTTGCAGGGATTTTGTATTGCGACAGCAATGATATGGACAGCCGCGATGGGTTTTTGCCGTTGCCGTCGCCGTCACCGCCATGTCCCCTATAAAGTCCAAACGGATAAGACCCCCGGCGCATCGTATGCTCTACCGCGGGTAAAAGCGCGCTCGCGGGGGCGACGAACGTGGGCGAAGCAGATATCAAACGACCTGGCCCATTTCCGTCACTCGGTGGGCGCATGCGATAACATTACTCCGCTCGGGAGGTCTGCCGCCGAAGCAGGGAGGAAACGCCCCGCCCGTCTTGAACGAGCACGAAAAGACACGAGGGAGGGGGGGTCGCTCGAGCAGCAACTTTGACCTTTGATTCTTAGGGCGCAGTCGCGATCGCTCGCGTGCGCGCCATCTCAGGAGGTATCAGCTGGCGGCTCGTACACCCCTTCTACGGGCTGTGCTCTCAACGCGAAGTGACTATGCGGAAAGAGCATCTCTCCCTGGAGCGGCCGTATTCTCTTACACCAGCGTTTGGTACTTACGCGAGATCGGATGCAAAAGAGTCAGCTGCCAGCCTCACTTCGTATAACACTACAATTTGTTGCCACCACATTTATTGCTTGGCCCTTGCGGTTAAACTGTGACTTTTTTCAACGAACCTGAGAGTAGCGAAGAAGCAGGAGGAGATGAAGTACTTGTCAGACACAGTACATTGGCAGATATCGCAAAGCGAGGAATTGAAATTGACTGGTTCGTAAATTACTAGATGCTCTAAATAGTAACAGCCTGGGTGTTTTGTTTGTTGAATAATACTCAGCGAGACAACGTTTACGGGCACTAATCGTTCATAAGGATTATATTGTGAGAAGTTAGAACCGTCTTTCTTTGGCTGGAAGAAAAGGCGGAGTTTATAAACGAGCTAAAGAAATCAGCAGAGGAGAGATAATGCACGTATGCGCGGTACTTGAGGACGAAGATACACATTAAGATATAAAAAACGCATTCAATAAGCACATATATTATTTCACGAAATTAACATTTGGTTGTATTGCCTGGAATAATCATTCAACGACGCTACTGGATTGCAAAATCTCAGATAGGTGGGCGAGTTGGTTTGGGTTAATAATGAAGAGACAGGACGACTACAAAGGACGAGATGAAGGCCGTTGTGCGTGTCCTGTCCTCATCTCGTCCTTTGTAGTTGTCCTAGCGCTGCAGCCTTTGTCGTTATGACACTACTGCTTTTACGCGCACACCGAGTGACATTTCGTGGCTGAGTGTGGCACCCTGGCTCGTTCGAAAACTAGTTTGCTGGTACATTGGTTGCTTTGTTTATTGGCACATAAAGCCCCTTGACCTTGGGAATGATGTGCCGCCATTCACTGTACTCGCCGCCGCGCGCGCGTCCTGCTCTCTCACTCCTTGCCCCTTCGGCGTCCTCCCGTTCTCCGTCGCTTTGTTTATGCGCGGCGATTGGTCACCTTCGCGGTTGCCCTTAGAGACGCGTGCATCTTGCGCTTTGCTGGTATTTTTCCTTCTCGCTCGCGCCATATTTTGCAGCCGCTCCGCGTAGCGGCCACTGCGCGCGCTTTTGTGTGCTGGCGCTATGCCGTGGTGTTGCGCCTATAACTGCAAAAACCAGCATACAAATGGTTATTCACTTTTTATAATACCGCAAGGTAAGCGTGATGGTGTGCGCAAGAAGCAGTGGCTGCGCAACATCGGCCGAAAGAACTTTGTTTTGACAAAGAAATGTTCTTGCGAGGTAAGGCGCCTTCCCTATCGCTCGTGTCAAAGCACTGCCGATTGCTGCGTTTTAATTATTCTTCTGGCTGCTCAAACACGTTTTTTTTTTCTCGGCTATTTTCGCGTTGCATAAAAATGGGGTTTTCCTCAATATGCTGAATATCCTGCTGAGACTCCAACACTTCGCATATCGGCAACAGGTTGTTCAGTCTTAAATGCACAACTACAGTATCTGCCTTCCGCTGCGAACAATTACGTGCGATGATACAGCTTCTTGATCGCGCTTGTCGTGATTGTTAGGATCCGCTTATTGTGAACGTTTGGTGAAAAAAAAAAACGAATGGATGAATGGTATTCACTGGCCATGGTTTCAAAATGAGGTTTCATTATTTTGAAGGGGGGGGGGGATTCACACAAAAATTATAGGGAGTTTTAGCTTGTAACGTATACTACTTTACGTTACCGTGTTACCGGATACCGGATGGAATCTGCGCATGCGCGAACCTTTACGGAACGTAAAGGTTTACGGAACGTAAACTACTCGCCGGATAGGCTTTACGTTTACGGCCCTATCTCGCAAATCCACCTTTGTTCGTGGCTACTCGCGATATCCGCTTCGCGGAGGCTCCAGCCGCCGAGTCAAAATAAGCCGAAGTGCGAGCGCCACTTACTATCACATTATTTCAGCCGGATTACACTCTAGGCTAGAGCGATGTAGAATACCGAAAACGCAAACGTGAAAAGCCTAAAGACGCTGACAGGCTGGATAGGTGGCGCCATCTAGCGGGGCCAAGGTGTATCAGGCGAGCACAAAATTGTTATTGTAAAAACATCGGGCATTCTACTCCCAATGTAAATGCCTCGCAGCGGCATTATTACGAATGAGTTGCCTTTTTAATCATTTTTTTTCCCTCGAAAACACTAAGCGAAAACAAACGTGCCCATGAGTGTGGTTGCGAGAAGCGTCACATGATGTCGACACCATCGCCTGGTAGCCTGGTATTGCTACACCCCTTCGCTTATACCGGGATACTGCACACGCTAAAAACCTCTTTAATGATTTTGCCGCAGCGTAACTCAATATTATCCAAATAAATGTAGTTTAAATGCTGTTATCATCATCATTTAGTGGTTTGCACGAACGTAAAGGTTTACGTACGTACGTAAAAGTTTACGTTTGGGCAGCTAAAAAACTTTACCAAAACCCGAGTTCCGGTAAAACGGTAAACGTAATCCGGTAACGGTAACGTAAAGAAGTATACGTTACAAGCTAAAACTCCCTAATGACACAAGTGCGATCCGGCGCAAAAGAAAGACAAGCAGTGCGCAACACAAAAATAACATCCGATAATTATGTAACAGGCCGCCGCCGAAATGACTCGTCTTAATCACGCACGCTGTCCGTTCACCAAAAACAAACTAGATTATCTGCTGTACCGGCGCTACACGGGCACTTTTCATCGCGATTAGAGTCAATCCCGGTAGAATTTCTTGTCAACAATCATCGCTACAATACGGTGCGAATTAATCCGCATCGAGTTTAGCGCACACGTAAGTGAAATCGCCATCCTGAAGACAGATGTCGATGAGTAAATCGCCATGGTCTCGATCCCCGTTGAACCCGATCACTATTAAAGTGACCGTGTAGCAGCTCCTGATTTGGATCGAGCCTAATCCGGATCGGCCCTGATCGCGGTCAAAAGTCTCCGCGTGACACCGGTATTGATTATGGAGTTGTCAGCTATATGATCATTCACCTGATGAATGCCTATGATTAACGTAAAGGCACTGCAGTTGTCCCTATTAAGTTGTATATTTTGAATACACCTTCGAAAACAGCGCTTGTTGGCGCCGTGGGATGCCACGTCTACCAATGCTCACTGCAGGTACACTGCTAATTTTTTAGTGCTTTTTGGGCTGTATCCGGCTGTAGAGGTCATAAAGCTAGTGACTTGACTGTGAATGCGCAGCCAATCTCAGTAACAAGAAGATCTGGATGGAATATTCTTTGCGAAAAGTGGGTCGGTTCAAAACCAAACGTGCTACCTCTCCTACAGTGTCGGAGAAAATAGAGCCGCTGTTTGTAGAGAACAAGCTGATACTGGAATATATCATCTTCCCTCCACCTTTTGTCACAATGAAACTTCTGTGTCATGTGTAAAACGGTGTATATTCGTGCAGTGATATGCTGTTACCACTTTTCTGTTTTCTTGACAATGTCTTTTTCGAAATATTACGGCTTCATCACATAATAATGCACTAGAAATGTTTCTGTTGTTGGATATGACATGATGCCCTTTTTGGTTACGTATCATCGAACGAGTTTCCCGTGCATGAAAATGAAATATCCTGCTGATATTTAACTCCTAGTCTGGCTCTGATAATCTTTTTTTGCCTAATAAAAATCACAATTGCAACTCTTCTGCTACATGTTGTAACCGCATTTTCGCTTAAATTATCATAATGCTTTACTATGTACGGAATGTATCATCTCACAGGTAAACCGAGTGCTAGTTTCTTTGACACAACGTGAAAATACTATTCCAAAAAATCTCTCTCCGGCGCTTCTGTTATTGCGGTACATGAGTTAATGGTGGCGCCACTTGATCTTACTGACACTGCGCAAGCGTCTTGTTCAGTTTGGAGGCCGCCGGGCAAAGCTACTTTCACGTCTAGATAACACATGGATGGACAATGTATTATCCACGAAGACATTACAAGATACGATGCTGTAAGTGCTTATGTTGCGCATGCGCGCACAGGAAAGAGACAAGAAATCCAGACACAAGTGAACATGGCGCAAGCTAAACTACACCAGATGCGAATGTAAAGCATGTTATCATCTGGCAGAAAAAACGTCTGCATGATGGAACGCTCGATAAAACGCCTTTTAAATTAGAATGCCTCGTATACACGGCTTTTGGAAAACGCTAATCTTTTACTAAACGCTCACTTCGGTGTTCTCGATCTTGTTATCACTATTTTAGGCGCGTAGCTCCTCTTAGTCTAACCTTGTCCCATGTCAAGCGTAACCGCGGCAGTATCTCCCGAACAGTATAATAGATGGCGCTGTCCCATAGAGATGCGTGCAAACTGCAGTTGGATGACAATATACTAGATGGCACTGTCCCACAGATCGAATAAATAAATAAATAAATAAATAAATAAATAAATAAATAAATAAATAAATAAATAAATAAATAAAAATAAAAATTAAAAAAAAATAAAAAAGAAACAAAAATATTTAAAAAGTTAAAAATAGAAAAATAAAAAAGAAGGAAAAATATTCACAGCATATCCACGGGTGAATGATGAACAGTTTGGGCGAAGCTCCTGAAGCAATCATAGTTACACCGTGAAATCTTCAGTGGTTTCGCCCAGCAGTAATCAAAGCGATAGCCCAGTACATCATCAAAGACGTGACAAACGCTGTGTATATTTATACAAGAAATTTTATTAATCATGGTAGGTGAAGTGATGCATCGGTCATAGGTCGTAGTGGGATGTTTGCAAAGACGAAGTGGTGGGCAGTTTGCAAAGGTGGCTTCCGTTCCCCCTTCATTATAACGACGTTATGGTCGGTGAAGTAATGGATCGGTGATGGATCGTAGTGGGATGTTTGCAAAGACGAAGTAGTGGGCAGTTTGCAAAGGATCGGTGATGAGGCATACTGTTCCAGTTACGCCTTACGCGGTTACGCCTTACGCGGGACAAGGTTCGACTAAGAGGAGCTTCGCCCCTAAAACGGAAAAAGGAAAAATAATCAAAGCGGCGTATCGCTTTGATTACTGCTGGGCGAAACCACTGAACATTTCACCGTGTACACATGATTGCTTCAGGAGCTTCGCCCAAGCTCTTCATCATTAACCCGCGGATATGCTGTAATTTCTTCGAAGTTTTCTACACCACTGGGGCGCGCAAGTGGCTCGAAATCACGCGCCTCCATTGAATTCTGCGGCGAGTCCGCAGGAACCGCGGCGAAAAATGGTGCCATGTGCAGGGCGCCCCGGTGGCGGGCGAGAATAATCGAGGAGGAAACGTGCACGCGGAGGAGGGAGTCGTTACTTTCTTATATCAAGGGGCTTTACTGCAACATATTGGGAGAACGATAGCGTAAGAGTCCGAGAGTGGCTTGCGTTCTGTGCACGCGCTCTGGTGGCTTGCAAATTTCTTGGGTCCCCATTTCTAAAACTCTCTAATCTTTGGCCGGAGTTAGGATGTACGCCTCCGACTTGTACTTTGACATACAGGGCGTGACATACAGGGCGTGCTCGCGCGCTTGTCTGTTGAGGGGGAGTTTTGAACGTCTTGTGCATTCACCGCAAAGTTTTCTTTGAAGCTATAGACTGCACGAAGGTTGACCACTTTGCTCGCTGCAGCTGCCGCGTATGCAAAATGAGTGAGCTGCTAGCTAGAAGAGGCAAGTAGGAGCTAGTTGAAGTAACAGTTGTGGCAGTTGGCGCTCGTCCTGTATACACCTGTGCGTATTTTTCATGCGCCCTTCTTGTTTGCGCAGCGCGCTGCAAGTTTCGAAGTGTGACAGTTAGTTCGCACTCGCCTTGTGTGTGCCCCTCTCCTGGGTCCTTTGTGCTTGAGCAGCGCGCAGCAAGTTTCTAGCTGCTTGCCGTTCTTCCTGTGGCATTCCAATTTCTTGCTACTGCATTGATTGCTTCGCCCTTGAGGCGAAATTGTGACTTTTTATCTTTCACACTTTCCTCTCACAGTGCCCGTGGTTCGCGGTGTGGTGCCGCTGTCTGGTAGCGGTAGAGTGAAGTAAAGCATGTCCTCCGCAATTCGCTCCTGCAACGCGCCGTTGCACCATTGCTACGGCCGCCCATTCGGCGCGTTTCCAAAATAAGTATCATTTTGTCAATGCCGTACATCGCGAAGTGGCGGCTCTCGCCCAAGCCTCGCTCATAGCATCCATGCATATGAAAAAAATATCGCCGCATCTTCACGAAGTGAATGATGAAGTGTGGGCGAAGCACGTGGCGATTGTTCGGTGACTCTCGTGTACCACTGCAGCGTCCATGGTGCTGTCACATGCTTGATTGATGGGCGTTTATTGTTGCTGTTTGTGTTTTGTCATTTTATTCTTGTGTTTATTCACCTTTTCTTACCCTTTAGATGTTCTATTTTTACAGTGTTTTGTAATTTTATTTTTCTGCCACATTTTGTTAACATTTTTTCACAGATGCGTTCGGTTTCGATTGTACACGGTGCTGGCGGTTTCGGTTTCGTGTACCGTGACGGCCGGACGCGGATGGATGGACAAGCCTCGGCCAACAAGCGGAAGAAGACTTCTTGGCGCGAGCGCGCGCTCACCTATTATCAAGGCGCTCGAAGAGCAAGAGGAAGAATACCTCCTTCGCGCGAGCGCTGTCGGTTTCGTTTTCGGTTTCAAGTACCGTGGCGGCCGGACGCGGATGGACGGAAAGGCCTCGGCCTTAAGGTGCTTCGCCCCTAAACGCTCTGCGACGCTCGCATGGCTTTCACACAGCGTTACCCACTCGGACCATGCGAAGTCACGTCCAGACTCTGGGGGGGGGGGGGGGGGGACACGAGGCGTGTCGCGTTTGTCGTCGCGCTTCTAGTGCAGTCGTGGTGCAATCTTTCTGTTAACTCTAAAGTTCCGCAGGATGGCGGCCTTAGCTAAAGCTCAGTGAAGAAGCTCAGCGCCCATTAACCGACGCTCTTCTGGCTGTCACACCGCTTTCTCTGATTATGCTCTCTTCGTGGCCTGAGCAACACCAGCAACGGCGCATTGCTGGAGCCATCTCGGAGTAAACGAGTTATTTATCAAGGCCCTAACCAGCACCGACTGCGAGCGTTTCGGTGGTCTTCGCGCAGCGGAGGCTTTCGCTGCAATGTTGTGAGAAACTTGCCCTATGGTCTGTGAAATTAGGCGTCCACGGTGATTCGATTCAGTGACGACGCTGTTACGCGTTTCGTCTTGCGCATCAGCGTGTGACGCCTCCACGCCAGCTCACGGCTTCGTGAGGCGGGCTTTTTCCTTTCTGGCGCGCTCCAAAGAGCTGCGCCGTTCCTTCGGCGCCTGTGACGCCGTTAGACTTGCCGTTATGTCCATCACGTCGACAGAGACGCTGGATGCCCACTCGCGGGTTACGCGCACGGGTGTCAGAGTTTTGGGGCCTTCTGACGGCACAGAAGGCCCTGGAGCTGCAGATCCGGAGGCCAGCTTGCCCTTTGGTGGCGGAGCAGCACGGGCTGCTTCCGCTGGGGGGGAGGGGGGCGGATGGCGCTGCCGCCCGTCCACTGTGTGTGGTACGTGCGGCCAGCGCGAACTTTTGTGGCACTGCCCCTTAACGTGCCACGTCCACGAAAGCAGGATCCTACGGAAAGGAAAGGCGTCTGCGCTCCTCCTTAAATGAGATATTTTCAGTTACCTTAGTGTGATGATATCTTTTTCTTTTCGTTCATGAGGGACAACTGCGAGAGTAGGCTGGGTGCCCACCCTCACAGTTCGCACAATGGTGAATTTCAACACAGTTGTCTGCAGGGTGTTCATGTCAAGTGCACTTCGCACAGGTTTGGCGGCCACGGCAGCTCTGAGAGCCGTGACCGAAACGCTGGCACTTGAAGCAACGGCGTGTGTTAGGAATGTATGGTCTAACCTTCAATTTCAAATAGCATGTTTCGATATGTTCTGGCAGTGTACTTGTACCAAATGTGACGATTAGGTGTTTAGTGAGGATTTCCTTATCATCGCGCCTAATTTTAATTCTCTGTACATTTTTCACATGCTCTTCACTCCAGCCCTGGAGGAGCTCACTTTCTGTCAATTCAAGCAGGTCTTGGTCTAAGACTACACCTCGCGAGCTGTTCAGGGAACGATGTGGTGTGACAGAGACAGGTGTGTTTCCGAACGAAACAAGTTTGGACAGTTTTTCACATTGTGCTTTGTTTTGAACTTCAAGGAGAAGATATCCGCTAGCCATTCCCGATGCCTGATAACCACTGCCGAGTGTTTCAGTGAGACATTTGGACACAACAGAAGGGGATATTGTTCGGGCATTCTTGTCAGCTGCTTCGCAGTGGATCACATGGAATCGTGGAAACATTTCTTAAGGTTTCATGAAAATGTTTACAGTGTCTTCGGTGCGTCCCCTCTTTGTGAGAGGACGGTTGTTAAGTTTGGAAAAGAGGTTGCGGCCATAGATAATGGATGAATTCGGCAACCATGCCAGCCGGCCACCATGGAGCTCTAGATGTTGACGCGACGGCACTTATATTGTTATATACGAGCTGTACAGAGCTACTATAACCAAATATATTGTGCCCAAGAGAGGGCACATACACAAGGTTAACCCTCCCCACCAAGAAAAACGGAAGTAAATAGAAGACACGAGAGGACAGGAAAGACTAAAAGTGGGAGAGAAAGACGAAGACGTGGGAGAGAGAGATAAGAAAGGGCGACTGCCGATTTCCCCTGGGTGGGTCAGCCCAGGGGTGCCGTCTACGTGAAGCCGGGGCCAAAGGGGTGTGTTGCCTCTGCGGGGCCTTAAAGGTCCAATCACCAGGCGTCGGCTCAACCCCCTGGATCCCCTTTTTCCCGGACACGGCAAAGTGACGCAGGGCGAGGCGTGGGAGGGTTTGAAACCCCCCGTTGGCTCGGGTCCGTGATGTCGCTAGACACCAAACGCCTGCTTGCGCAGACGCCCCTGCGGGAGTACATATACCTAGAGCCTCAGTAACGCGGTCGTAAACGATGGCGAGTGATTAGCCGGAGACAAATGCAAAGCACACGTTCAAGCACGCGGTTCTATGAAATTTGTAAAAGTGATACTATAGTTCCGTCGCGTGCGCTTGATGCACACACGACGTAACTCGCACGACGCTGCGTTGTTCGTATAACGATGTCAACACAGCATCGTGCTCTTTCCAAATCAGTCATTTTTGAAAACATTAACTGTTGCCTCACTGCAGCAAAGAGCTAATCCGTATGGCACAATGAAAACCGCGACTCAATGGGTACGCTCACCTGCCGAACTCTTTGGAGCCTGAACAATCTTCCGGTACGTATTTTGGAAGTATTCGAGGAACAAAGTACGATGCAGAAACAGCGCGATTCGTAAAACATCGCAGCGAACACGCCCACAACGAGCGATCACCATGACACTGACGACGACGGCCAACGCACTCCTCACCAACGGCAGACAAGAAACTTTGTAACGGAATTCAAAGCCGGTGGCGGTCGCGGCGTTAGAAAGCACGCCGCCCGCCGAGGAGGGGATTCACGGGGGAGTAAGTCACGTGGGATTCTTTCACCAGCTAGACTAAACTATGCTATACCCTTCCTCCTTCTTTCCCTCCCCCTCACCTCACTTCCATTTCCGACTCGTTGCTATACATGGGTTATTTTATGATCTGTCCTGTCCCCTCCTCATTTCCTGCAACTATTTGACTCCTCACACCACTCTTTCTTACACTGAATTTTCCTTGCCGCCCCCTTGCTATACTATACTAGGCTATGGTTTACCCTCTACGCTCCTCCTTTCCCTCCTGCTTGCCATCGCATCACTCCTGACCATAACTTCCATTTCCCGCTCTGTCGCTATACTATACATGGTTATCCTATAGATCGCTATGCTATACATGGTTTTACAGCCAAAGCTATTATGAGATCACAACAAGGGCCGTTTTTGGCGCCGTAGTTGTCCGCCGCCGCCAGTGTCCGTAACCACTATCGCGCGAAATTAAAAATGAACTAAGAAAAAATTTCCAGGATGGAACGAGATTCCAACCTGGGCCCTCTGTGTAGGAGCCCAGCATTCTACCTCAGAGCCATGCCGGTGCTTGAAACTGCTTTGCAAAAAGACCCAGTACAGGCTTCATGTCGGGAAGGAAGCACATTAACATGTGCTTCCTTCCTTGTAGCGTGAGAGAAGAGTAGAATAACAACCACGCGTCACACAGCGCGAATTGTGTAGACAGGCGTGACACCATGCAAATTGCGCAACGAGTGGGTTGGCGAATGCTTCCAACCCATTACCAAGGGCTCTGCCAAAATTCTTAATCGTCATCAGCCACAGCATAAACAATGTGCACATAATGCCTTACAGATGTTTAGTGGGTACCACTGTTCTCCGCAGAATGACGAATAATGTCGTGGTGGGGGCTTCCCAACTTCACAAAAATTATTATTTGTGGCGTAGCGGGTACGTTGCGATTGTACTTGCCCCAAGAGAGTTTATAACGGGCTCTACAAACGCCACTTTTCCAGCTTTCGCTGTGACTATGTTGCGCTTACCGTGCAGGCCTGGTGTTTTTTTCCTGCGTGTCGACAAGCGGCGAGATGAGATGAAAACATGAAATGGCAGCATACGACAGCCCCAGTTCCCTAAAGTGCTCCGCACTTAGGAACCATGGTTGAGCTGGGCTGAGACAATGGGGCAAGAAAGACGGGAGGGTAAAATTCGGGCAGGCACCAACGCGAGGATTCGCCGCGATAACGCGACCCTGGGAGAGGAGGTTGGCGCAGCGTGCCTTGCGGTGACGTAAGGAACTACCAGTATAGGGGAGACCCACGCCGTCGGAGGCGCTGCGGCGCCGGGCGCTGTCAGTCAATGTGGGGAGAGAACTGGTTACTCGAGTGTTGACCCTTCCGCTGTCCCCTTCAAGCTGCCTTGAAAACGCGTTGCTCTGCTCGCACGCTGCACGTGTTCTGCACGTGTTTTTGAGAATTTCGCGTCGCGCGCGGTTAGGATGTACACGCTTCTTTCCGCGTGGCAGCAATTTGGTGAAAGGTCAGCGTCTGCTCAGCCATGTAGCAGAATGGAGCAAGTGATAGCAGACGACGCCGTCCTCGTCAGAGCGAAGTGCATTTCGCAAGTGAAGGACGACGCTGTTTACGATGTGGAGTTAGCACAATCTTCTGTACGTTCATAATTATATACCTGTTTTATTTGGTTTGCTGTGTGTACTACGCACTCCCTATGTTTGTTACTCGATGCATGGGTAAGGCCGCTTCTCGTGCTTTAGGTTAAGCGGCCCTGGCGCTGTGACTGCTATTAGTTGGGATACCTTAATTTACTAGCAACCATTCGAGTTATCGTGCGGTACGCAACACTCCAAAAATAAATGATCTATTTTGGGCTCCTTTCTTTCCCGGAACAAAAATTGACATCTACCTCGCGTGTTCTTCCTTGCATTATCGCCGTTCTCATAGCCGGTACTCCGAGTTCACGAACAGCGTGCGTACTATCAACTTGACATAGCATTGTTATTAGGAACATGACGAGCGCCGCGCTATCAGAAAAACTTTTTTGTGCAATCTGCGGGAGAAGAGCCAATTGCTCTCAAGGCATTTTATCTTGGTCACTACAGTCACTACCCAAACTACACCGTGTTGTACGGGCTGTACCTGCACACTCAGTAACAACTAGTTCAATGTCTCTGCCCCCCCCCCAAAAAAAAAAAGTAATGGACGTGCAAGAATGGCTAATGCTTTTTTTTTTCTTTTTTCGTAGTTGTGGTCGTGCCCACTCAAGCGTGAGCTTCGCATCCATGCCTGTCGTCTGCTTTTTTCGTGCCATCTGTTTGGGAATCGGTAGAATTTCACTGGTGGAGCCGACCCCTTCGTGTTTGCATGGCCATTGTGACAGTTGAAGATGCAGCAGTAGTTCCCTCCTTTCTGTCGGGGTGACATCGACGAACGAGGGGAGTTTCACGTGCAGCGCGCGCTTCGCAAATGCGTGGGAACGAGGGGAGCGGAGGGGTCGTACCACTCCGCAGTTGTACGCTTTTGCCGGCAGGGTAATGGCAAGCGCTGGCGTCCGCGGGCAAACTTGACCGGTTCTCCCCTAGAGGGAACCAGCGCTGGAGTTTCTGTGCCGCCCTGGCGGTCAAAGCGCGCACTTCTCAGCCGCTCCCGCGGACGACACGCACAAGGATGGCTACTAGCGAAGGCGGTGCGGGCACTGAACGCCGAACAAAAAAAAAAAAAAAAAAAAGGAGGCCGACGGTTACTGCAGCGTATATAAGTGTCATAACTACGTAGGAATGAGAGGTGATATATCTTTCTACGTATTTCCTGCGAAACCATACGAGCAAGAACGGAGGCAATGTTAGATACAAGCTGTCAGGCGAGCGGGGTAAGTTCGGTCCTCTCTGGCGGCGTCGAGCTGGGGTCTAAAGCGAATTTCGCGTGTTTCATTGTTTTATACAACAGTGAAGACGGCCAGCTATGGGAGCACTTGAGGCACGTCAGTTGACGACGTTGCATCGGATAAGTTATTGAGCTCGAGTGCTACCGCTGCGATGTGCTTGCAGGCACCGTCGCTGCCAGCCTTGCAGGAACAGGTGGCGCCACTTATCAGGCGCTGAGACGAGAGGCGAACACATAAAAACTGCATTAAGTAAACGTGCACAAGTTTTCGTTCGAAATGAAAACATGTAGTGCCAGCGTTGCGATCACGCACGCAAGTCAACTCGCTGTACGATTAAACCAACTGTGCGATTTACTGCGTACAGCTTCGCGCTTATTTTACACAACTACACGCGCCGTAAAGAAACAGGACAGGAACACGCGGTAATAACCGAGCTAGCACCAAATGCTCGCTTACATGAAGTGTGACATCGTAGCTGGCTTGGTGTACTTGCGAGTGGCATTTCGCTGCAACTTGAGAATCGCTGTCACGGCACGACACCGTCTCTTCCACATCGTACATGTATTTCGCCTTGCACAGCTTCGACCCGTTTTCAAGTGCCTTTCTGCAGAAGTGGTCCTCAGGCCATGTTATTTTACTAAAATCATAGCGGAGCACAACTGGCGCCATAGCTGACGACAACTTAAACAAGCACGGGACCGCGAACCCGGGAACCACGCTAGCGGGTTTACGCAGGCGCGCTCGCCGCGGCACACTGCGAAAAATATATAAAGCTTTGCAAATTTTCTTCAGTATTCTTTCGCTTGATGGCGCTAGCTGAATGAGCATTCGCAGAACCTTGTTAATGTTTTATTTTCTCTCTCTCAGAAGCTTGAACCGAAGCGAAACGACGCGCACAGCCGAAACATATGCGAGCTGCAACCAATGTCGTCGGATCGAGCGGCGGACTTATGCCGCGACTTCCCGCCAGGCGCATTTTTTCGGCGCGCCACCTATCCAGCGCTGGTCTCCCATACCCGCGGAACGTGACCGCACGCGCACGCGGTCTGCGACGGCACCTGGGCGTCGTTTGCTACTGGCCGCTTGCGCTACGTTGTCATGTGCCGCCAAAACGTTTTTTTTTTTTTTTGACAGGGTGGTTTGCCCTAAGGAAACAAAACGCATGTAGAGCGTATTAGTGCCAATCTTTTTAAATGCGTAGAATTTCTTAGCGAACTTCTGCGACTTAGAGAGTATCTATCTATATATCTAACTAGCCGCCTACGACTTTGTGCTCTCCTGGCGGCTTCGTTTATGGGATGTATACCAAAATTGGTGTGGTAAAACATGACTTTATGGCTAACATAAATGACAGGTAATAACATGAAAATCATTAAATGCATGTCATTAACGGCGTAACTTACCTGCCACGGTGTTGGTGCTCTTGCTGCCGTTACGTTGGCTTAATATATACTAAAATTGGTATGGCATGACAAGTGTGCATGACAAACATGAATGACAGGTCCTATCATGCAAATCATGAAACACATGTCATGTGCAGCATGATTTACATGACATTGTCTCGGGGCGCTTGCGGCCGTTTCATTTGAGGAATATATACTGAAATTGGTACGACGAGACATCTGTATGGCGAAAATAAATGACAGGTGGTAACATGAAAATCATGACATGCATGTCATGTACGCCTTGACATGCATGCCCCGCTCATGGTGCGCTTGCGGTCGTGTCGTTATCTTGACATCTACCAAATTTGATATTGCGTGACGTGACTGTATGAAGAACATAAATCACGGGTGGTAAGATGAAAATAATCACATGCATGTTTTGTACAGCATGATTTACATGCAACGCTCATAGTGCGCTCGCAGCCGTTTCGCTAGCTTGATACACACAAATATTGGTATTGCGTCACGTGACTGTAAGACGAACATAAATGACAGGTGTTATGACAGTCATGACATGAATTTCACGTACAGCACGCTCATGATGCGCTGGCGGCCTGTTCGCTAGCTTGGTATAAACCAAAATTGGTATTTTGCGACTGGACTCTATGGCGAACACAAGTGGAAGTTTTAGGTAAGATGCATGTCATGGCATGCATGTCGTGTAGAGCATGATATACATGTCGAGTTGATGGTTCGCTCGCGGCTGTTTCGCTAGCTTCATATACACCAAAATTGGCATTGCGTGACGTGACTTTACGACGAACATAAATGAGAGGTGTTAACATGACAATCATGACATGCATGTCGTGTAGGGCATGATTTACGTGTGATGTTCATGGTGCGCTCGCGGCCATTGACCCTAGCTTGATATACACCAAAAGTGGCATTGCGTGACCTGACTCTACAAGGAACATAACTGACATTTGGTGAAATGAAAATCATGACATGCATATCGTGTAGGGCATGATTTACATGCCACGCTCATGGTCTGCTCACGGCTGTTTTGCTAGCTTGACATACACTAATACTGGTTTTGCGCGACTCGACTCTATGATGAACAATAATTACAGGTGGTGACATGACAATCATGATATGTATTTCTTGTAGAGGATGACTGTCATGCTACGCTAATGGGGCGTTCCGGCCGTTTCCCTAGCTTGATATACACCAAAACTGGTATTGCGTATCCTGACTCTACGAGGAACATAAATGAGAGTAGGTAAAATGAAAATCATGACATGCATATCGTGTAGGGCATGATTTACATGCCACTGTGTTGGTACGCTTCCGGCCGTTTTGTTAACTGCATATACCCCAAAATTTTATGGCACGACATGACTGCGTGACGATCATGAATGACAGGTCATGTTTTGTATATACCAGAATATACGCTTCATTGTATAAAGGATTGTATATCCCTGCACGCATGACAAACGTAGGATATATAGTGAACTAGATATCAAGACATGCATAAATTCATTTTCCTCAAAAAAAAAAAAGACAAGACGATGTATGCAGCTCTCTGCTGGCTGCTTCGCATTATTTTATTATTTATATCTTGCGTCACACGCTTTTCAGGCCACAGTTAAAGTAACTGGCACATTTCAAAAAGCAGGCCATCTGCAATCGTAGCCAGGCGCGTGTAGACAGTAACGCACGGTGTAGCTTGGTGATCTATTTGCAAGTTCTTCGCTATAACAAAAGAAGAGCATTTGTGCTAGGTGATTAGCATGAGCCATTAGAAATTACCGATCAGTGCGATACAGAACTGCGTGGGGAGAAAAACGTACATTTCTGGAGCACCTTTGGACAGACGTGAACCGACAGAACAGCAGTACAGCGTCTGCCACTCGCTTCGAGCAGGAGAATCAATGCTTCGCGAGTACGCCAAGTACTGTGCTGCTACTCTACGATGTGAGTGCTGAGTTTGCAAGTGTTTGCTATTAAACGACAGTGGGGCGTAGATGGTTTGTCCCCAACAGCAAACGCGGATAGAAGTCCTGCGCAGAAATTGTCCGAACTTTCAACGCTCCAACTGACAATGAACGCATGCAAGAATGGGCGAGAGCTATAGGAAGAGAGGATGGAGAACTGGCAGCAAGCGACTCCGTCTAGAAAAAACATTTTCGAAGCGGCGGGCTCAGCAGGCGTAATACAATGCTAAGCTCAGAGATTATTGACCAGGAAGCTCTTGAGGCTCCTTGGAGCGGTAACATGCGTTTTTTAGGAAATTTCACCTGACTTATGCCCGGCAAGGATATTAAGAACCGGTCAGAAGATCCCTTATATTACTGATAAATCTGGCGCCAAACAAGCGAAGGTGGAGAATACTTTCGGAGTTCTCTTACGATTCGGAAGTCCTCGGCGAATATAGTGACAACCTCCAAACTGCTTCAAACTTCCAGGTAAGCTGCGTCGAGAATGAGCAGTGCCTCTCTTTTCGCATCTCTTTTCGCATCTGTTTGTGGTAGCTCAACATTGACGAATCGTTATGATGAAGTTCCCGAACATAACACTTGCCGAAAGAGCTTGGACATGTGAGCATTACTTTTTTTCGTATATTTATACATAGGTTAGAAACTCTTTTATTCACGTTGCTGCAGGCAGGTGAACAAGGAACCCGTATGCGGTTCCGAAATGTCAGATCATCTCATCCGACTTGGTCAGTGACCGTGAATCATCTCAGGTTCCGCTGCATTTTTTTCGTCCTTAGCGCATACTGTACGACATTTTTACAAACATCATGTGTTTGCTGAAGCATGCGAAGGTGAAATAATTAAACCGAACCACTCTAGCAATTGCGGACAGCTTCGAATAATTGTCGCGGTCAGTTTACCTCTCTCCCACGGCCCTCCGACTAGCTTAGCCAAAGCACGTAGTAACGTTTGCCGTCTCGTTTAGCGACGGGCTTCGCGTATAGCCAGTCATACTGTGGTATAGTTACCTAATGCTAAGGCGGCGCGCAAGCAGACGACAAGAGCGGGCTTCCCGCGTCTGCCGCTGCGGTGCGGCAGTTCTATAGGCAGCGCTCTCACGACGTCCGCCGTAGATTTACTGTATATTATGATGCATAACTATCGATGGTACTATTGATACTATCGATAGCCGAGTCACTATCGAACTATCGATGGTGCAAAAATACTATCGATAGCGCTATTGATAGTAAATTCGATGGTACTATCGATAACATAAAATCAGCAGATCGAACTCGTTGCAGAATACACTTGGTTCCACGCGCGCGTGTTACATAGTGGAGTCGGAGGAGCAGGCTGAAAGGCAAGAAAGTTTAAATGCTTGTGCTCTTCACCAGAGTCCTTTACTGACACATGATCACAAAGTCAAACTGTTCAGCTGTAGCGGAAACGAAGCCGTTGCATGTGGTGGAACTGCGCGGCTTCAAATGTATATTGTATTTTATGATTTCCAAATAAAAATAATCAATAACTAAGTTTGTTAATTGTAAGTTGTAACTAGTTGCTTTTGGATATGAATTTATTGAAGGGCATATTTCGCCATATTAACTGCAGAAATAATTTATTTCTCTCGCCAATAATTGCTCATAAATCAAGCGAAGCTGATAGTAGGATATCGCAAATATTTTGGCAATATGGCCGACCAGCCACAGCGTCATTATTCATAGCACCATCGATAATACTGTCACGTGTTTGTGATGGTGAAGAATGCTGCAGCAAGACGGGGAAATACGCAGCTCTTTATTTGAGTGAACTAGTGCCCAGAAAATCAAAACTCCAAATACAAGCGATGCACGCCGCGCACTGATAGCTGCGAGAACTGTCGTCGGTCGTCGAGTAATCTGATAATCAGTGGAAAACCTCGTCTTTTATACATGAGCCATCGAACCTTCCAGAGTTATCGCTGGTGATGGCGTAAACTCTCGAATAAACTTGACTATTCGCGTCCTGCGCGTAATCTTAACAGAATGATATCAAACAATCGTGAAACTTCTCAAACATTACGGCACGGTCTGCGTCAAACGTTGCTAATAGTCTCTGTGGGTGAAACCCATACATAAAAAAAAAGCAATAAACGCGCGTCGCTGAAATATCGCTAGTAATAATAAGGATGGTACAACCGATTGCACTATCGACAGTTTGTCGATAATTTCAATAATTTCAAAAGAACTATCGATGCTATCGACAGTCAATTTACCGCTAGTTCTGCATCACTACTGTATATGCTACCTTTAGGTAGCAGAGTCGCGCATTGGTCTGGCTAACAACCACAGCTATGCGGTGAAGTAGCACTCCGTTTTTGCAGGCTACATGCCTACCGAGTCGCCGATTGACATGTCTGGTATGTCGACGACCGGCGATACACATTGACTGTCGATGACTAGTGTTAATTCTTGTTCGCTGCAGCGCCGGTGTCGAGAAATACAAAATATGGCCCGAGCGTGAGCTTCTCCGCAATGCGTGGTTGCTAGCAGCGTTTGGAAGATAGATGCGCAACTCTGCTACCTAAAGGTAGCATATACCGCAACTCTAGTCCGCCGTAAAGCCCCTGAAACTCCGTAAAGGGGCGACACTCTCCTCCTCCGCTCTCGTTCCTCCTCGGTCTCTTCCCCTCCGCGCTCTGTTTTCGAACGTGGCGCCAACCACTTTGCCCCTGCGTAGCAACCGCCCTTTCGCGGAGATAGCGTTTCCTTGCCGGGCAGCGCGCTTTGCATTCGCAATAGCAGTCTAGCTCTTAATATCTTTTTGTTTTAGTTGCTTTTTGTTTAGGTGATGTTGGCGCTTTTATATAGCACCGGCTACTCTTTTTCGCAAATAGAATTCGGGAAAATTACAGCAATGAAAAAAATTGCATAAAGGTGCACCAAGGGAGAGTTCGTGCATCTTCTTCACAGAATTTCTGTCCGGTGGCTTATGCAAACTTATTAACTGCGCCTTTAGCAGTTTGATAACTTATTCTAAAGTTATCTAAACGAGTGTAACGCTGGCCCATGACAGCTCTGTGTAGTGCCGCATAAGGGCATAAAATATGTGCTGAGAGCATGTGGTTGCCTTTCATTGGTAAATTTAGTAGATTTTAATTAGTAAGGTAGCTTTTCATTGGTAACTTTCAACTCATCGCGAGACGCACTACGGTCCCTGAGGTCACCGCACGCGCAAGATGAACTGGTGCTGGACATCAGGCGCTTAGGCAAAACTCACAGTGTCCCTTATGCATTCGCCTAAGACGACTCGAAGGCAAAAGCCATCTTCGTGTTCTTCTTCAGTTCACGTATTTATCCTACCCCGCACCCCTCCGAAAGCTTTCTGCACCTCACCTGGTTTCGTATTGCCTCCGTGATCGGCCCAACGATCAGGGAGGCAATGCAAAGCGACAATGCCATGTGATGTCAACGTGTGACGTCCTGTTATGTGACGCCACTATGACTTTGCCATGACGTCACCAGTTTTGGCGATCTGTGGCGTCATTCAGGGATAATTCTACGATCTGGGACGTCATCTGTGGCGATATCTGACGGCATTCAGTAATACAGTCATGATGACATGATTTGGGGACGTCTTCGCGGGATGATTTTTTGTATCACTCGTGTTGACGCCGCCGACGCGGGACGCGGCTCTAAGCTTTAGCGTTTGATGAGGCATCTAAAGCTTTCGCATTGATTATGCGCCAAAAGTCGTACATCAAGTATAGTTGATAAACTTGGACAACGTTGGTTGTTTCGTTAAGTGATTAAACGCGTCTTGTACTCAGATACGTCTACAATACTGCGTCTTGTAGACGTATCTGACATACGAACTATATCGCTGAATGAACGAGCAAACGAATTTATGAACTAGCGTGTTACCGTAAACGTTTCCTTCGTGAGCGCTCGCGAAATACCATGTAAACCTTCGCGCGAAATGGCACATATACGTGAGGTTCCTAAACGATGAACTGCGACTCGGTTGGGCACGCACGCTTTCCATAGCTGCCTTCGCATCGCACGTCCACCGGTTGATCGGTCAACGCAAAAGAGCCACAGAAATGCTATTTGCTGTGAATTAAACCAGCACACAACAAAAACAAACGGAAAGTATCAATGTTAATGTGAGTTTTCGCACTCCAGCTTTGTTTATTCAAAAGAGATGCGCCGAATATGTGAAGTCTCTCAATAACATTGTCGATCGTCAGTCCGCGTGCATTATGCTAGCTGCGCACAAACCAATACCGCGAATTCGAACCAGTCGGCGCATGACGCCAAGCAGAAAACAACCACGGATTGTTAAGGAAGAAACAAAAACCAAGTAAATACCATGGAGAAGCAGTAATAAAACGTGTGTGAGAGATGGCGACGTTCTGCACAATTAGCTGCGGCATGTCTACAGTGTTAGAGCGGGCATCGTACTGCGCGAGCGTCGACGCATACTTACAGTATGAGACTCGCAACTTACCTCACATAGTCGAGTCGATAATGTCGGCCTGAAATTCCCCCTTCCGATGATGTGCAACCAAGTCTTTCGTCGCAACTCGTTGCGCTTACTGGATGGTATAATGAGCAGCTTTTTGCCTATGCTAGACGTGTTACGTCATCAAAAGGCACAGCAGCCACCCGTGCCAACCAAAAGCGAGGTTCCGTCTTGCGGGAGAAAAATTTCCCGGCACAACGTGCGCGAAATGACAAGTTCGTATCAATAAAACACGTGCGCTGTGCACCACCGAGTCTACGCTTCTAGAGCAAAGATGGCAGCCGAGAGGGACCGTAAACAAACGAACGCTGCACGCGGCCCAACGTGACGGCAGTTGGTCAACACCGACGCGGCGTAAGCCTTGGAGAGGGCGGACGAGGGAGAAAAAAGCGGAAGCGCACTTTTGTCCACTTATGTCGCTACTTTTCAAAGTTTCAGGGGCTTTAGTCAACCGCCACTCTCCGCGTGACACTAGAGTCTTTTAGCAAGTTGCTGAAATAATGTACGCAAATACGACAAGGATGAGCGGTAGTGCTCCTCCTTTCCCGCTCGTTGTACTTAAAGGGACACTAAAGAGCAAAACGATTTTTCTAGTATTAGTAACTAGTCTTTCACAATACCGAAAACACCACGCTTGCTGCGAGAGGACGCTTAGTAAGCGAGAAATCGCGCAAAAAGGAAATGTGGGTGGCGACGCCACCTTGGAGTTTCCGCACCGTTCGCCATGACGTCACATATTTTGACGGCACCTACTAGGGCCTACGCAGTTTCTAAACGGTATAAGTGAAGTACACGGTCCACTGAGGGCGCCATAGGGTTAGCATACCAAGTTTGAGGAAATGTTGAGCCAATGACACCAAAACACAATAATTACACTTCGAAATCAGTGACGTCACGCGTGGAGATTATGGCGCAAAATTGAAAAATGAAACTATGAACTTCATTTTATTCTTAATTAATACACCTATGATGGTTACATTAACGACATTATAGCTCTGAAAGTACAATTTATGAATCTAAACCGATTCATTGTTTCCCTTTAGTATCCCTTTCAGCAGCTTCCAGTTCCAGTCACAGTGCGTTAGGCTGTGACTGGAATGGGTAGGCCGACAGGCAACAATGAGGCGTGACAACCCCACAGTAATTTCTGAAAAAGCTTTTGTGGTATTGGGATGCCTTCACTGGCACAACGAGAGGGAAAGGAGGAGCGCTACCGTACTGCCTTACAGCATGTGCGTACCGCATTTGCGTAACTTGCTAAACGACTGTAGTATGACGGCGCGGATTCCCCCCCCCCTCCCCCCTGTCTATTCTTCTTTCGTGACAATGTGCGCGGAGGTCATGTATTCTACCACAGAGCTACGCGTATACTTGAAAGGGCTTCGGAAAAACGCATCTCAGTTCAACGTCAATTCTGGTTCCAGTGTTCACTATCCCATTTTATAAAACATACTAAAACACTGCATATATATTGTCACGTGGTCGTGACGTCGACGAACACAGCAGTCGGCGTTTGTAGGATGAAACTGTTTATTTGGCCGAACTTGTGGCCGGAAAATGAGAACTAGAACTACAGCAATGCACGCTGTACAATGATAGCGGCGAACAGGGCGTCGTCCGTCGATCAACTGACAAGCGATCAAGCGCGTCGGCTTTTATACAGGCGCTATCGAACTTTCCAGCAATATCGCTGGTGGCGGCGTTATCTCTAGACAAAACTGGAACATTCGCGTGCGGGGCGCAATCTTAACAAACCGATCTACTGCAATCGCGACGCTTCTAGAACACTACTTCGCGGACAGCGTCGAGCGTTGATAACCGTCCCTGCCGGTCAAACCCGAATACATCAAAACAAGACAAGAAGTGGGCGTGGCATTGCCCCCCTCTGAAAAAGCATCGTCCCGATGCTTATGAAAGAACATAGAAGAGAAAAAAACAAAACAAAACAAGTGCATACACAAATAAATTACAATAACGAAGAAAAAAATAGAGTCCCCAGGCTCGCTAACGCGCAAAAAACGGCTTAAGGCGCACGACATGGACGACTTCAGGTCGCGCACGACGCTGCTGAGAGTTCGTAATGCCGTCAGGAGCAACCTCATAGTCGAGTGCGCCGAGGCGTCGAAGTACCCTGTACGGTCCGAAGTATCGTCGAAGAAGCTTCTCACTAAGTCCTCGTCGGCGTATTGGCGTCCATACCCATACACGGTCACCGGGTTGGTATTCCATGTGGCGTCGTCGAAGGTTGTAGCGGCGGCTGTCAGTCGTCTGCTGGTTCTTTATCCGTAGGCGGGCGAGCTGTCGTGCTTCTTCGGCGCGCTGTAGGTAGGTGGTCACGTCGATGTTTTCCTCGTCGGTCACGTTCTGTAGCATGGCGTCGAGCGTCGTTGCCGGGCTCCGTCCGTAGACCAACTTGTATGGCGTCATCTGCGTCGTTTCCTGTACGGCCGTGTTGTACGCGAAGGTCACGTACGGAAGGATGGCGTCCCACGTCTTGTGTTAGACGTCGACGTACATGGCCAGCATGTCGGCGATGGTCTTATATAGACGCTCGGTGAGGCCGTTGGTCTGTGGGTGGTACGCGATGGTGCGGCGATGGCTTGTGCGGCTGTATTCCAAGATCGCCTGAGTTAGGTCAGCCGTGAACGCCGTACCTCTGTCGGTGATGAGAACCTCTGGGGCGCCGTGTCGAAGGACGATGCTCTCAACGAAGAACTTGGCTACCTCAGCGGCACTGCCTTTGGGCAGGGCTTTTGTTTCGGCGTAGCGGGTGAGGTAGTCGGTAGCCACGACGATCCATTTATTTCCGCAAGTCGACGTTGGGAACGGCCCCAGGAGGTCCATCCCGATCTGCTGGAATGGTCGCCGAGGAGGCTCGATCGGCTGAAGGAAGCCTGCTGGTCTTGTGGGCGGTGTCTTCCGTCGCTGACAGTCTCGGCACGTCCTTACGTAGCGAGTGACGTCGGCGGCAAGGTGCGGCCAGTAGTACTTTTCGTGTACTCGTGCGAGCGTTCGGGAAAGTCCGAGGTGTCCAGCCGTCGGGTCGTCGTGCAGGGCATGCAAAATTTCTGGTCGCAGTCCCGAAGGTACAACGATAAGGTAGCTGGCTCGGGCCGGAGAGAAGTTCTTCTTTACGAGGACGTTGTTTTTCAAAGAAAATGATGCCAATCCTCGCCTGAATACTTTTGGGACAACGATGGTCCTGCCCTCTAGGTATTCCACTAGACCCTTCAGTTCAGGGTCGGCTCGCTGTCGTTCGGCGACGTCTTCGGTACTTATGGCTCCCAAGAAGCTGTCATCATCCTGGTCGTCGGGCGTTGGTGGGTCGACGGGGGCACGAGACAAGCAGTCGGCGTCGGAGTGTTTCCTTCCGGACTTGTACACGACAGTAATGTCAAATTCTTGAAGTCTCAGGCTCCACCGTGCGAGGCGACCTGAAGGGTCCTTCAAGTTAGCTAGCCAACACAAGGCGTGATGGTCGCTCACAACTTTGAAGGGCCTGCCGTAGAAATAGGGGCGAAACTTTGACGTAGCCCAGATGATGGCGAGGCACTCCTTTTCTGTTGTGGAATAGTTGACCTCTGCTTTAGACAGCGACCGGCTAGCATAACTGATAACCCTTTCCAGTCCGCCCGCCCGCTGCACAAGGACGGCGCCGAGTCCTATGCTGCTTGCATCGGTGTGAATCTCTGTATCGGCGTATTCGTCGAAATGCGCAAGTATCGGAGGTGTCTGCAGGCGTCGTTTCAGTTCATGAAATGCTTCGACTTGCGCTGTTTGCCACCTGAATTCGACGTCGGTCTTCGTGAGCTGCGTTAGTGGCTCGGCGATCCGTGAAAAGTCTTTGACAAAGCGTCTGTAATAGGCGCACAAGCCGAGAAATCGGCGCACGGCCTTCTTGTCGGTGGGTGGCGGGAAAGCGGCGATGGCAGCTGTTTTCTGCGGGTCTGGGAGCACTCCAGTCTTGCTGATCACGTGACCCAGAAACAGGAGCTCCTCGTACGCGAAGCGGCACTTTTCTGGCTTCAGGGTGAGCCCGGAGTTCTTGATTGCTTGAAATACGGATTGAAGTCGCTGGAGGTGTTCGTCGAAGTTCGAGGAATACACAACGACGTCGTCCAAGTAAACAAGGCAAGTCTGCCACTTCAAGCCAGCTAATACAGTATCCATGACTCGTTGGAAAGTCGCAGGTGCCGAGCAAAGACCGAAGGGCATGACCTTGAACTCGAACAGGCCGTCTGGCGTTATAAAGGCGGTCTTTTCTCGGTCTCTCTCGTCGACTTCAATTTGCCAGTAGCCGGTCTTGAGGTCCATCGACGAAAAGTAATTCGCGTTGTGGAGTCGATCCAGGGTGTCATCTATCCGTGGGAGAGGGTATACGTCCTTCTTTGTGATTTTGTTCAGGCGACGATAATCGACGCAGAAACGTAGGGTCCCATCCTTCTTCTTCACTAACACCACGGGAGACGCCCACGGGCTGTTGGACGGCTGGATGATGTCGTCGCGTAGCATTTCATCGACTTGTTTTTTAACGGCCTCCCGTTCCCGCGTCGAAACCCGGTAGGGACTCTGACGGAGTGGTCGAGCATTTTCTTCTGTTATGATGCGGCGCTTAGCAAGGGGCGTTTGTCGGACCCGCGACGACGACGAGAAACAGTCCCTGTATTCCTGCAGAAGTCGTCGAAGCTGTTGCTGTTGGCGAGCGGGAAGACTTGGGTTTACGTCGAAGGGTGGTTCAGGGATCGTCGTCGTAGCTTCGTCAGAATATGAAAAGGCAAACGCATCGCTGACGGCCAAGATTTCTTCGATGTATGCAATCGTCGTGCCCCTGCTCAGGTGTCTGTATTCCTGGCTGAAATTCGTTAGCATCACGCTTCCTTTCCCTTCATACAGCCGAGCAATGCCTCTTGCGACGCAAATGTCACGGTCTAGCAGCAAACCCTGATCGCTCTCGATGACACCTTCGATGCATTCAGCCGTTTCGGTGCCGACGGGAATTATGATGCTGGATCTAGGAGGAATGGTGACTTGATCCTCGAGCACGTTCAGGGCATGTTGACATGGGTTCGTATCCGGTGGTGTCGCTTTCTCCGACGGTAGGGTTATCGACTTGGCTCTTAAGTCGATGACGGCGCCGTGGTCACTTAGGAAGTCCATTCCAAGTATCACATCCCTGGAGCAGTGTTGTAGGATTACAAATCTCGCAGGATAAGTCCGGTTGTTGATAGTGACTCTCGCCGTGCAGACACCACTCGGCGTTATTAGATGGCCTCCAGCGGTACGGATCTCGGGGCTTTCCCAAGCAGTCCTAACTTTCTTCAACTTTGCTGCGAACGGCCCACTGATGACAGAATAATCGGCTCCAGTATCGACGAGAGCGGTGACGTTGTGGCCGTCGATCAGAACGTCGAGGTCGCTAGTCCGCCGTCTTGCGTTGCGGTTACGTCGCGGCGTCGGGTCACGGCTACGTCGGTTTGCACCGCTGCTTCCGCGTTGCGTCGTCAGGTCTGCTTCCGGTCGCAAAGTTTCGTCTTCGGGACGTCGACGTCGTTCGGCGTGCGGTGGGGGCTCGGAACTTCGTCGCGGTGTCGTCGTCGGCGGCGGAGGATCTTCAGCATTTCGTCGTTCAGCAACCGCACCTCCATCGGTTGCTGCCCTTAGTTTTCCGGATACGGGCTAGGCGACAGGCCCCGGTTTGGGCCAGTGTACTGCCGGCGGTGCGGTGACATGTAGCGGCCGGGCGACGGTGAGCGGGAAGGTCGTCGTTCTTGCCACTGTGTGCCTGTGAGGTAGTCGTCGATGTCGCGAGGCCGTTCGCCTGGCTGCGGGCGCGGCGCGTTTACGGGGAATCCGCGTAGCCCCATCTGACGGTACTGGCAGCGGCGGTTCGTGTGGCCGGCCTCCCCGCAGTGGTAGCAGAGCGGGCGGTTGTCAGGGGCACGCCAGACATCGGTATTCCTCGGGGTGTAGCGCTGGCCGACAGGTGGGCGGTAGGGCGTCGGTGGCAGCGGCGGCGTCTGGCCGACAGGTGGACGGTAGGGCGTCGCTGGCGGCGTCTGGCGACGGTACTGCGGCGGTGTGTCGTCTTGGCGTGGGCGTGGAGGAGGAGCATGACGGCGGGCTGCAGCAGCATAGCTCATAGCTTGCGGCTGCGGCTCTGCTAGCTGAGGCGCACCGAGTGAATGCTGGATCTCCTGGCGTCGACGTCGGCGATGGAATCCACTTGAGGTTGCGACGAAGGTAGAATTTTTCGCAGCTCCTCTTGCACGATTGCTCGAATCGTCTCACGCAGGTCGGCGGATCCTAGTGCTTGAACGTCGGCGTAGCTTGTGGTCGAGAAGCTGCGGTTGTATTGTCGTGTTCGCATCTCAAGCGTTTTCTCGATTGTTGTTGCTTCGGAGACAAATTCTTCGACGGTATTCGGCGGATTCCTCATAAGTCCAGCGAAGAGCTGTTCCTTTACTCCTCGCATGAGGAAGCGGACTTTCTTGTCCTCGGGCATGGCAGGGTCAGCGTGGCGAAATAGCCGAGTCATTTCCTCTGAAAAGATGGCCACGCTTTCATTTGGAAGTTGGACCCGTGTCTCCAGCAAGGCTGCTGCCCTTTCCTTTCGGACGACGCTTGTGAACGTCTCCAGGAAAGCGCTGCGAAAGGCGTCCCAGGTTCGAAGAGTGGACTCCCGATTCTCGAACCAGGTCCTTGCTGCATCTTCCAGGTAAAAGTAGACGTGGCGCAGCTTGTCCTCGGAGTCCCAGTTGTTGAACGCTGAGACCCTTTCGAAGGTCTCGAGCCAGGTTTCCGGGTCTTCGAATGACGACCCGCGGAAAGTTGGCGGCTCCTTGGGCTGCCGGAGAAGTATCGGCGCAGGCTGCACGAGGTCGGTCATCGTCGCTGCGGTCGGTGTTGGGACCTGGGGCTGCCTGGTGTTTTCGGGAAGGAGCCCGTACTCTGGCTGCAGTCCCTTCTGCCTGCGGCTTGTTCGACGATCCGGGTTTTCTTTGCCGCCGTCCTCCTCGCGGCTTGGGCTTGGGTCAGCGCTTCGCGGGGGCGTCCGGATCATGGAAGAAGCAGCACCTCCACCAGATGTCACGTGGTCGTGACGTCGACGAACACAGCAGTCGGCGTTTGTAGGATGAAACTGTTTATTTGGCCGAACTTGTGGCCGGAAAATGAGAACTAGAACTACAGCAATGCACGCTGTACAATGATAGCGGCGAACAGGGCGTCGTCCGTCGATCAACTAACAAGCGATCAAGCGCGTCGGCTTTTATACAGGCGCTATCGAACTTTCCAGCAATATCGCTGGTGGCGGCGTTATCTCTAGACAAAACTGGAACATTCGCGTGCGGGGCGCAATCTTAACAAACCGATCTACTGCAATCGCGACACTTCTAGAACACTACTTCGCGGACAGCGTCGAGCGTTGATAACCGTCCCTGCCGGTCAAACCCGAATACATCAAAACAAGACAAGAAGTGGGCGTGGCAATATTCTTATCATTCATCAAGCTATTGTCAGGCGTTGCTCGACCAGGCAGGAATAAGCCAATGACAGCTACTTATGATATGCAGATCATCGCACCGTAGCGTGCTGTTGGTTTCGTTAACACTGACGCCTGTGCTGTAACCTGTGTGCCGACGCAACAGACGATACACTACCCTTTAGGCACCAATTTAGTCGACGTGCCTGGTAACACCTCGATATTCCCACAAGCACTTAATGTGCACAAAGATGATGACCCACCTCGTAACGCTTTGCCCCAAGCAAAAACAGAAATTCCTCGCAGGCAGCTGCTCGGTGGATGCTTTGCATGACATTGATTGCCACACGGCGTGGTACCTGTCGGAACTTTTTTTAAGAATGCGATATTGCCGCACGCACTTATTTATTTTATGTGTGCCTCCCAGTGGCACACTGGGAGGCACACATACAGTGCGCACTGGGAACACTGTACAGTGTGTCCTCGAGTTTTAAGGTGCACTGGGAACACGGCACAATGCATGCCAGTGTCTGACAACGCATAAGGTGCACTGGGGAAAACTGGCTGTGCCTAATCGCCAGCTGTCGAGCGTATTGCGTTCTTTTTCAAAACACTAAATATTATAGTCTATTCTACGTTCCACATTCAGGTATGCTATAGATTGTAATCATACGACAAGAAATTGGGCAGATCCCACGCCTTGTGGAAATCGGTTTAATACGAAGCAGCGAGCGAATAGTTCTATGCTGCATTCTTTGGCTTTCAGCCAAGCGTTACGAGGCGGATCGGCGCCTTTTTGTAAGTCCAGTAGTTGTCTACACATCGTGGTCTTACCAGGCACGTCGACAACACTGGCGTTCAAAGTCTAACTTATGATTTGAGGTAACGCCGACACTCACGTTAAAGCACATACATCAGTATTATCGCAGTGAAATGCACTTTACGGTGCAATGATGCGAACATCATACGTAACTTTCGTTAGCGCATTCCTCCGGGGTCGAGCAACGCTTGAGTATAGCTTGCTGAATCAGAACACAAATGTAATGTTTATTATACTGGTGTAAAAGCAGAACCAACACTGGAACAACAGACGTTAAGCTGACATGACGCCTGTATCATATAAGTACATAAGTATGTTTATTCCTTTGTTATAAAATTACACAGCCAGCACCACAACCACAGTTGACGTTGCACCGACATTACGCCTGCATAGGATGTTTTTACGAAGCAGTTTCTAGACCTGGCATGGCTCTGTGGTAGAATACCTGTTGAATAAAGGTGTATTCGCCAGAGGAGTGGAAATAAAAATGGTTTAATGACTCAGATAAAGAAACGCGTCCATGCTAGGCAAACGTTCGTTTCGGCACACAATGCGCTAGCTCTCCTCTCATGCCCACACTTCGTCGTCTTATTCCTTCCAATACAGATTCAACAAATTCAACCCACTCCGGGGCCTGAGGCGAAGAGTTCGAGGGGACACAATTTTTGAACTGGTCGTACAACTTCGGATCCCCGTGGTAACCTTATTTTACATGTGCGGACCACTCCATCTTTACCCTTCATACAATCGCTGATTGTAGCAGTTTTCCACAACATTCTCGGAACGTTGTCCTTGTGAACAATCACTACATCACCCTGTTCAATACCGTGGTTACTATGTACTTTTCTCGAATGCGCACTCCGAAGTAGAAGTAAATATTCGCGCAGCCACCGCTACCGTAAGTGTTGCAGCACACGCTGTCTGTGAACCCACAAATTCAGAAATGTTGTCTCTGCCCTGGGCTCTTCTAGACTTCTAGGTGTAGACAGCAACCGATATCACCCAAAAAAATGAGATGGCGTTAGAACGTTGGGCTCGGTTGGGCTTGAGGAAGTGAAACCTATAGGCGTGGATGTTACCACTGCTTCCGTTTCTGCTACCAACGTTATCAGTACCTGTAGGTTTAACACACGTCTGCGAATTGATCTCCGAAGAGAGTCTTTTACGATTCTAATGAGTCTCTCCCAAAAGCCACTACACCAAGGAGCCTTTTCTGCTGAGAACTTCCAAGTCACCTTATTTTCCACGCAATAGTTGGCAACTTCGTCTTTTCTTTGCAAATGGTGCATATAATCTAATTCTCTTGCAGCCTTCTTAAAAGATGTGGCCTTGTCGGAGTAAGCAATTCGCTGTGTTTCTTGTCTAGCGCAATACCTCTTAAACACCATAAGGAAAGAATCTGCAGTAAGATCTAGTATATGCTCTATATGAGTGGATCTCACCACTGCACAAGAGTAAGGCACGATATACACTTTCTTAGCACCATCATAGTCGTTCACGAACATGGGTCCTGCCATATCCACTCCCGTTATTTCGAAAGGCCTAGAGGTACGCACTCGATCACACGGAGGAGGGGCCACCTGTCGCCTTCGCTCAAAATCGCGCACACGCCCAATCAAG
The DNA here is from genome assembly GCF_013339695.2 of Rhipicephalus sanguineus. NCBI lineage: Eukaryota > Metazoa > Arthropoda > Arachnida > Ixodida > Ixodidae > Rhipicephalus > Rhipicephalus sanguineus. Next base: position 77,663 of record NW_023614233.1, read on the forward strand.
TCAAATACTTTCCAATCGCACGTTTTACGGCTTGTCTGGCTCTAACCACCCAAAACCTAGCGAGCATCTTCGCTAGCGTTGCACCAACACCACCATGAAACACTGTTTTGTGAGCCCGCATAACGATTAGGAGAGTCACAGGATGATTGTTCGGGAGTAGCACCGGTGTCTTCTCGCAACACCTGAGATCAGCGTTGTCGAGGCGTGTCCGTATCCTTAGAATACTCTTGCCGTCGATGCATGGGTGTAGTTCATCTATCAGTGAACTCTTTTCCAAATTGTGCCCCGCAGTGAGTTCAGCTATCTCTCCTCCATATGTATCTGTTTGGGCTTGTTTAAACCAGAAGTATTCCGCTTCTTGAACTTCTTGGCTAGATAATACTCCATCTCGGTGGTAGCTTGCTAAGCGACAGTTGCTCACAAAGGGTCTGATCCATGCGGTGACCCCCACCATTTTGATCCAGAAGCTGAATTTCTCTGGGCTAAATAAACCTTGATTTGTCACAATGATCAGGGCCGGATCAACCGCCTTCAACTCACAATTGAACAGTTCATCTAACGCCACAGCGGGTGTAAGGTTGTCTATCGTTGGCCAACAGTGTGATGATTTGGACAGCTAATCATAGCCTTTCCACCACAATTGCCTATTTAAAGGCTCTTTTAGGAGAAGTCCACGAGTCAACAGATCAGCCTGATTTTGAATACCAGAGCACTGTACTGGATCAGCTGTTTTTCGTATTTCGGTTACTGTGTTCGACAGAAATTGCTTCCATTTGACGGCTGAGCTTCGGATCCAACAGAGTGTACCTGTTGAATCTGTCCAACAGTACTCCTCAAATTTCCAGGTTCTTGATGCGAGAGCATCACGTAAGAACTGGAACACTCTAGCAGCCAAGACTGCGGCTACCAGTTCCAAGCGTGGCATGGATATTCGTTTCAGTGGGGCAACTCTGCATTTAGACAATAATAACGATGAAAGCAAATAGCGCGAAAAAACGTAAGACTAGACGAAGAAGGCTACAGCACAAGCGCATACTAACAACTGAACTTTTATTAGAAAGACGAAAATATATAGGCAACCCAAACCACATGTTCACCACAAACACAACCGAAAACCTTAGATGTGCGCATCCAGGTATGTTATCTCTGCCTTAGTTAACGCAAGGGAAGGCTTTGCCACACAGTCATCTCCAGCTTTCAAAATGAAAAAAGCCTCAACTAGCTCACGTGCCGTCTGGTCCCTATGACGTGCGAGCACTTTCGCATCAGACAAGCGAGGAGTACACCTACACTCACGGCAGTGCAGGGCCAAATTAGACGACGGCTGCCCATTCAAAGATCGACGGTGATCTTGCAGGCGCGCATTCAGACAGCGGCCTGTTTGTCCTATATAGTATTTACCGCACGTGAAAGGCACCTGATATACAACCCCCTTGCCACAAACCGAAGGGCTGTCCCTGTGTTTCACCTTACACTCATGCCATTTCTGCGCAGTCCCATCCACCTTCCAGCCGTCGTCTAATTTGGCCCTGCACTGCCGTGAGTGTAGGTGTACTCCTCGCTTGTCTGATGCGAAAGTGCTCGCACGTCATAGGGACCAGACGGCACGTGAGCTAGTTGAGGCTTTTTTCATTTTGAAAGCTGGAGATGACTGTGTGGCAAAGCCTTCCCTTGCGTTAACTAAGGCAGAGATAACATACCTGGATGCGCACATCTAAGGTTTTCGGTTGTGTTTGTGGTGAACATGTGGTTTGGGTTGCCTATATATTTTCGTCTTTCTAATAAAAGTTCAGTTGTTAGTATGCGCTTGTGCTGTAGCCTTCTTCGTCTAGTCTTACGTTTTTTCGCGCTATTTGCTTTCATCATGAATTACCAACTCGCCCAACAATCAATCCTTCTAAACAATAATAACTGTGTATTAGCATTTCCGTCTTCATCTACGAGCTTGAGGTACGCCACTGTTCCGTAAGCACTTGTGCTGGCATCCGCAAATATGTGAAGCTGATAACCTGTGGTCGGATTTGCGCACAGCTTCAGCTCACACCTCGGGAGTGAAAACTCGTGAAGGCCTTGAAGTTCTGCACATCACCATTCTTCGTGTAATGGTGCAGGCGTGGCTTCTTCCCACGCAGTTCCGTGCTGCCAGGGACGTTGGAACAGGAATTTTATCCTGACAAGAAAGGGAGATAGCCACCCCAAAGGATCAAAAATTCTTGCGGTTGTCTGAAGCAGAAACCTCTTGCTATCTTCCTTATTTTGAAGAAACATTAACATGGGCTCAATGTTAAGTCGAAGTCGGTCGTCATTCGTGTCGCACAAGAGACCAAGGACTTTGGTTGGGGCCACTTTCGAAGGTGTCTCGGAATCTTGACTAATAATTTGCTGTAATTTATCATCATTAGTCGACCATTTCCGTAACTTCATTCTAGCGCTGTTCAGAATAGTATTTGCGTCGTGGAATATTCGTAAAGCTTCGAGTGATGAGGATACCCACCAACGTAGAAGTTGTCCGATAGTTATTGCGCTGTACCTTGCAGGGCTGGTTCAACGTGCTTGAATTGGTACAGCAATGTCGCAGTAAGCAGAAATGGGCTTGCTGTCGTACCAAATGGAACTGCAGTGTTTCTGTAGGTTTCAATTTTTGGCAGTGGTTCACCTGTAGCCGGTGTGATTCACACCACACGAACCCTAAGGCCTCTCTGTCTTCTTTGTTAGTGCCTATCTGTAGGAACACTTTCCGGACATCTGCGGTAATTCCAATCTTATGCAACCTAAAGTTGACCAACATATTTACCGTGTCGTTGTTTATCTTTGGGCCTTTCTCCAGGTGATCATTCAGCGATGCTACGCCAAGCGCGTGAGATGAGGCGTCGCATACTACTCGTAACCGTGTGGTCGTGGAAAATTCTCGAATTACTGCATGATGAAGCATGTAGTTGCACTTGACTGGTTCATCGGTTTCAATATAGTTCTCTCGGCATGTCCGTCAGCTTCGTACTGCCTGATCACCTTGTCCTATTGTTACATAAGCTCGGGCTTTGCGTAAAGGCGTCGTCGCAACCTGTGAAGTCTGCGTACAGCAATGGCTCGGTAGTTCGCAAGATTCGAAGTTAGCGGCTTCCATGGAAGTGCAACCTCATATCCCCCATTGTTCTACTGGATAGCGTCGGTGATTGTTCCATTACAGCGTTGTCATAGTCATCTTTTGAGTGTGGGTCCGAGGTATTCATGCTGTCGAGGTCCCAGAACTGTTGCAGCGTGTGAGACACCTCAGCGTCTACGCAGCTTGTGCGAAGTATACAGATGTGAGCAGTAGCAGCATGCTTAAAATGGCAGCCGTCGCATTGTATAGGTCCTCAAAAGGTCCGTCCAAGCCTTTTGTTGGTGGCCACTAGGCCTTGTAGTTGCTCGTGAGGGAAAACTTCATTTAACAAAAATTTCCACATTTCATCCGCTCCAACGAGCAGGCCGTCGTCAGTTCTTAATCCAGGGATGTGGACTGTATCAGCGATGTACGTACTTCTTTTCTTCTTACAGCTGGTGCAAAAACATGTTTGTCGGTGGCATTGCGCATGTTTGGAATGATCAAATTAGTTAACTACCGCAGAAGGATTTATGTCACGGCAAGTTGGAATTGGATAGTGGTAATCTACCACTATCCCTCAAGAGGAAGGTATATAACAGCTGCATCTTACCGGTACTTACCTACGGAGCAGAAACCTGGAGGCTTACAAAGAGGGTTCAACTTAAATTGAGAACGACGCAGCGAGCGATGGAAAGGAAAATGATAGGTGTAACCTTAAGAGACAGGAAGAGAGCAGAGTGGGTCAGGGAACAAACGGGGTTAAGGACATCATGTTGAATTCAAGAAGAAGAAATGGATATGGGCCGGGCACGTAGCGCGTCGGCAGGATAACCGGTGGTCATTAAGGGTAACTGACTGGATTCCAAGATATGGCAAACGCGTGAGGGGGCGACAGAAAATTAGGTGGGTAGATGAGATTAAGAAGTTTGTAGGTATAACGTGGCAGCAGAAAGCACAGGACCGGGTTGATTGGCGGAACATGGGAGAGGCCTTTGCCTTGCAGTGGGCGTAGACAGGCTGATGATGATGATGAAGTTGGAATTGGTCATGCATATTCGAAACGCGCTCTGTGGTGTGTAGTCTTTCCTTTGTCTTTGTTTTTGCGCCGCCCGTTTCGAAGATGGTTACCTACCGTCACGTTGACAATGTTCTGTCGTCTTTCCGGCGCTCCGCTAGTTCCTCCAAATGTCATTACATCCATTTCGATGGTGCGCGCTGTGGGTAGGCTTAGTTTGTTAGAGATATCTTCTTTTATGAACCTCCATTGACTTTCATTGTCAAACACACATCTAATAAAGCTAGACTCACATTGGTTTATTAACCACGCTCGGAACGTCTGTGGCAGAACCACGTTCTCAGTATTTTTCGATGACGACTAAAGGCCTCACCGCGCTGCCACCGCACGTCCGTTTCCGCTCCGTTTTTCGTGTTCCGTTCCGCCTCTCGCGCAGTGCGGAGGCGGCGGCCGTTTTTCGTACCGGCCAAACTCTCCGGTCCCGCTCGCTTTCTCGGTCGCTGATTGGCAGAAAAAAAAACGGTGACCTATGACGTCTTCACGCCGGCTCGTCGAGAAACATGGCGCCCGGGTGAAGCGACGAAGCGAGAACCGAGGCCTAGCAGCCGCGTAAAAAAAGTTCATTTGGGTGTTATTGTGATTAGTGCTAGAGTTAATCATCATCCACGGAGATATTCATCGAAAGGTAGCAAGCCGGCGCTACCTTCCTGCCCTCCTCGGTGCCTGCGATCGCCGATGGAAACCGACGGAGTGTGCTTGTGCAATGCCTCCTCTAGTTCTAGAGGAAGCGCTGGCTTGTGTTTACGCGAGCATCGGAGGCCACCGATTTCGTGTCTTTCGTGCCGTCGTTCGCTTTGCTTTGAGAACTAGAATGTCATCATATGGAGGCGTAATCTGTGTGTCACATGCTCATCGTACAAGAACGTCAAAAGTGTTCGATCGCCGCAAACAGCGTATGCGATTTGTACGTACTCCGTGTTCGGGGTTCATTCCCGCGAAATGCGTACGTGTATTGCGTGTATGCTGGTGCTTTGGGTGAACGGCCAGTCCTCTGTGAAGTACGGAGTGATGATACGCTCAATAGCGATAAGTTTTATTGTCGTCATTGCACATGTTCTGCTACGAGTGCGCTGCTTTGCCGCTTGCGATGCGCTGTGGTGAGCGCGTCGCGTCCGAAGTGCTCGATCGTGTCCTCAGTTGACGAAGTCTGCTCACAAGCAGCAGTATGAGCCTGCGATTTGCTGCAGCGGTGCTAGACGTAAAAGTGTTCTTTGCGGCGTGTGTGTGCTCTGAAGTGTGCCGTACATGTGCGCTGCCAGTACAGTTTTCTTGTGTATCAGCCACCTCGATACAGAAGCTCCATCAAACTTGAATTTGCTGTTTAGCTCGCGTATAGTCTGTTTAAAGCTCTTTGTGCACTTTGAACATTCTGCTTTCATAGAGTGCTGCGTTAGATACGCCCGAGAATGCTGAGTCATCAATGACAACTTCAGGTAGCCTTCATTTCTATCATGTGGAAATAATGCAAACAAAATTTCAGATAAAGCAAGTCGTGATGCGAGCGACTTCTTGCTGGTGCCCAACCACAGAAACTGCTTACTGATGGTCATGTGGAGGAAAAATGCTTTAATTATTTACTCATTTCAATTTTATAATCAAAACCCCTATGCATGTAAGAGAACGGTAAAGCAATACTCTAACCAAAATTGTGAGTTCGATGTAGAATCCGATGACATACAACTGGCACCCTAACTTGCTCGAAACTTTGCTGACAGTTTGTCCTCACAGGCTAGCTGCGGTCATGTTACAAAAGCTGGCAGTTGCCCAAATCAAAGCTTTCCACTACCTTGCAGATCTGCCTTCGTTCATTCAATCGTTTGTGGCATACCTATTTTCCATGATCCTTTATTGTAATGCAAACAAAATTGACACGTATTACACAATTAGTCTGCCTAGACGCTCCTTTAGGTACTCTCTGATGACCAATTCTGTCTGCAGCTGGTGCTGGATAATGTCTTAAAACAACTTGTACCAGCAAAACATTCACGTGAGCTATTTTGCTAGTGCTGTTACACGTATCTGTCACTGGTTGGCTGAAAAAAAGGCAGTGACAATTTGACGTCTTCATGTCTGTTCGATGTAAACATGACACCTGCATGAAGTGACAAAGTGGGAGCAGTGGCCTAGTCGCCAGCTGCATAAAAGGAGTTTATTTGGATGTTATTGTGATTAGTACCAGTGTTAATCAGCATCCGTCGAAATATTTATCGAAAGGCAACAAGGTGGGGCTAGCTTCCAGATCTAATCAACGTGTGCGATTGCCAATGAAAAAATGCGAAGTGTGCTGTGTACGTGAACGTTGGGTGCTGTCGACTGCGTGTGTTTCATGCCATCGTTCGCTTTGCAGGTAATTCCATGCAGGTGTAAATTGCATATGGCACATGCTCATCGTACACGAACCTGAAAAGTGTTCGCTCGCTGCATGCAGCACATGCCATTTGTGTGTGTCCTGTGTTCGCAGCCAAATGCGTACCTGTATGTTGATACTTTCAGCGAACTGCAAGGGCGTGAGTGATGATACACTCAGTAGCTACAATTTTCATTGCCTCTTCATCGCTGTCGTACATGTTCTATTGCGTCTGAGCTGTTTTGCCGTTTGTTGTGCTCTGTGGTGACCGTGTAGCGTTCGAGCGGACAATGGCGTCCTTAGATGTGTATCTGCAGTGTTGCAGCGGTTCTAGGTGCTAATTGATTTATGTGTTGTGCATCGTGCAATGTGTTTGTGTTACGAAGTGAACCATGCAAGCAATCAGTCACGTGTTCCTGTGTGTCAAACTATAAAAGCTGGATTTATCTGCTTATCACATGGATTTATCTGCTTCTCACACTTACTGTCTGCCTGAAAAGTTACTTGTGCACTTCTTCAGGTACATCTTTTAGTGAGGTGATAGGTCTGGACATGTGCTGATAGGTCTGGACACGACCCGTAGGAGGTGTTTTTAATGGGAATTTTGGGTGGCCTTCATTTTTGTTACGGGGATGTTAGTTTGAACCACAAGATTTTCATGACTAAACAAAGTGTATGGTTTTGTGTTCAGACCCGAAATGTGCAGGTGGTTAGTGCAGGCATTTGTGAGAGCAGATGGCAGATAAGCACTTATTTTGTGAGGACTGTGTAGTTAATTTTAACGTTTTACATATCTTCGTGTTCTCGTAGAAGGCTACATGTGTGTAAGCATCAAAATCAGTCATTCAAATTGCCGGGCGACTTGGTGCACACTTATTTGTTTTGAGAACAGAGTAAGGGGTGTTCAGATAATCACAGTCATAGGGGAGTGCCAGCTAGATTGTAGTTTCACGAAAATTTTATATCGTCATGAGGTTGTGACTGTGAACAATGCAGCAGCCAAACCGGTAAAGTATAGTCTAGAATAGATTTGAGCACCTAGGGAAGAGACACAAGAAGACAAGACGACTAAATGAGTTCGTAGTGGGCGCTCGTTTAGTCGTCTTGTCTTCTTGTGTCTCATCCTTTCGCACTCAAATCTATTTTAGACTATATGAACCAACGCGCCAAGCAAAGCATTTTACTACGGTAAAGTATAAATGAAGTCTTTATTGGGTAAATGTGAGCATAGCAAAGCAAGATATCTTCTGAGACCTTACGTGCAAAAGCCACAATAATGATTATAAGGCATACTGTTAGGGGTAGTCTGGATTAATTCTTTGGGGTTCTTTAACATTCACCTAAATTAAATATAAGCACTATATAACAGACTATCGTTAGACTGTGAATAGACTATCGTGAGCACTGTGACAGGAAACGCTATTTGCCACATGAGCGCATGGCAAATAGCTTTGAACCCGCTGTTGGGCGATTCATAGCGGCAGCTGACGGAAACAACGTGGAAAAGGCGCCATGGTTCCTCTAAACCATGGGTCTCAAATACGTGGCCTGCGGCCCGCAGACCTGGCCCGCACGTGACTGTCTTTGTCCCATATTTTTTATGACTTGTGACTGAATTTTTGTGACTTTGCTAAATTGCAATTGCATTGTTTTCTCATCTATTGCGATTAGTAACGCTTTGTTCGGGTATGGCTATGCAGGCGTGACTGGCCTGTTGTTCGAATCCTCATGCCAAATCCCCTTCAGTAATTCGAAAATGACCCATATATGAGAAAGGCCTAGCCTCTTTCAAATATTTTGTTCTCATACTGCTCACGATAATACACTGGTGCTGTTGAACTCTGCCCCCATCGAAATGCAGCCGCCATCACCGGCAATCAAACTAGTTTCCTCATACTTAGCAGTGTGACATTTTGCCTGCTAAGCTACCAAGACGCGTTGCAGTGATAAGTACAGAGTACAGTTGTCAAGAGTATGATGTAGCAACCAAATGTGCCAGGCTTTCATTAATGAGTCGCACTACATTTCAGCACGATCGCTCGTGCTTCCGTATGTGGTAATGTACTATGCTATTTACATCGTGCTTGTAATCTTTTAACCCTTTCCCTACCAAGCTTTTGGCCAAAAACGATACAAAAATACCGACGCTTTTATTTGCCTCTGATTCTTCGTGTCTTTATACAACAACCAAAGTATTTTTTGCGAATATGCAGACGATTGGCTTCACTGCACTGCACCACAGAAAGTGCCCCAACCTCTCCAGCCTTCGATGCAGAAAATGTCTTTTTGAAATTAAAAAAATAATGTACAGGGACAAGCGAGCCGTTGAAAAAGCCTTGGACGCGCCTATAGGTCGGCAAACTCACTCATGAGTCAACTCACTCAGACTCATTCAGACTCAGATCGGGCCGTGAGTCTGAGTAATATTTTGGTGAATTTAGTCCGAGTGAGTCCGGTTGAAGAAAATTATAGTGAGTCTGAGTTCGAGTGAGTGCAGTTAAGGAAAATATTGGTGATCCTGTGTCCGAGTGAACCCTAAGCGCAAGATATAGATCTTGAGTGAGCTCCACGTTTTGTTGCCGACTTATGGTCCTATCTACTCATCTTCAGCCTTACTATCAGCCGTATATCGGCTTACGTTTATACTCAAGTCTATTCACACATATCTCAGCACACTAGCATTCATGGGCCACCTCAATATTTATTGATCAGAGGGGTGAGTTGGGGAAGGGGTGCCATGACCTCCCTCTGCAAACTCTTTCATGGGAAGTTGATAAAAATATCTCGTGTGAGTCGCGTATTTTCTAAAAATGTCCTTACTGGATCAATATATCACAATGATGATATATGATGATAACTCGTATTTGAAGGTACAAGATAAAAATGTGTATCAAAGAGCACTGATTATGCGAGATATTGGCGTTAGAGAGGATTGACGCCATGATTGATAAAGCTAATTTTATGCCAACGGACTCATGAGACGACGTCTCAGGCTGACTCAGGCTGAGTAATATGTTGGTGAGTTTGAGTCTGAGTGAGTCCAGTTGAGGAAAACGTTGGTGAGTCTGAGTCCGAGTGAGCCCTCAGAACAAAATATATTTCTTGAGTGAGTCTGAGTGAGCTCCAGTTTTTTTGCTGACCTATGGATGCGCCTGTGGGGGTTTGTTTACATCTGTCGGCGTCCACTGCCGATACATGTTGAGAAGCAGTTGTCGTCTGAATCTGATAATTTAGAAAAAAGTATGCTGTTCTGTGTAGTCGTCGCCACACTCACAGAAGAACTGAAATTCTTTTCACAAAACTTAGGCAAACATGCGTTTTCTTCGTTTTTTTTTTCTTAATAGAGCTGTTGCCGGCATGTGCGCGCTGCTTGCGCACAGAGGAGGATGCCATTTTCTAATTTCGGTTTCCAGAATCTAGTCCTTTCTTGATCAAAATGCATTCTATGAGCACATTTCTAAATTTTTTACTGCACTGTTTCCTCAAGCCACAGAGAACTCAGCAAAATTAATCAGAGTATCCTAATTGCAGCGCCCCAAACGTATCTTTCAGTGTAGACGAGCCCAGCTCGTTTTCGGTGGGAGCAGTACAAACCGTGTCGAAGAGCTCGGCTCGTCTTTGGTAAGAAAAGGGTTAAAATATGAAAACCGTTCAAGAATGTTCCAATACATGAAGGTGTCGCTTGCGACGAGTGAAAACGTCATAGTTCAGTGCACCACAATATTAGAGTATATTATAGGGCCCGAAGTATCGTTGCAGAAGCTTCTCGATAAGCTCATGTTGGTGTTCCAACATGTAACACGGTCAATCGCTATTAAGCCCGCTTGGGATCAAATTTTTGGGGTGTGCGAATATTCGAGTTTTGAATTCGAAATGAAATAATTTGATTCAGCTTTCGAATAGGTAGTATTCGAAGTTTTTAATGATTCAACAGGACGAATATCTAAACACAACAAAGGCCAATGGTGCAACTTAGGGTGGGGTGGCTAAAACTAACGGTAACGTCGTTACAGTAGGCCTTTCATTAACACCTTTGCCGATATCCTGGTTCATAAGCGAGCACATGTTTATTTTAAAGGAGATTATGTCATTTCCGCACGTAATGGCTCCAGCAAAAGAAGGCCAGGGAACAGTCTGTGAGACTGTCGAACTGTTAATGTAAAAAAATAACCAGCACACTGAGCTCGGACCTTATAGTCAAGAGGTTGAAAAATACTTCAATGAGTCCCTGATCACAAGAAAGGATGATCCTTCGAAATACTGGAAAGAGCTATCCAGGAATCTCCAAAATTGCTTTGCGACACCTTCCCATCCCTACTACTGAGGTGCCCAGTGAGCGTGTGTTTTCAACTGCAGCATACACTGTAACATCACAGTGAGAGAGCCTGAAGCCAGGTCACATGGAACAGCTTGTGCTTCTGCATGACAATTTGTACCCTTTGGGTAGCAGTCACTCACCGCGTTAGGTCCTCGAGGACATCAGCACATTTCATTTCTTGGTTTTTTCTTGCAATTTTCAATAAAATATTCTTTATTCGATTGGAGATTTTTGGCTACTATTCGACACTATTTGATTTGAAGTCGATTCGAGATGAAATTTCACTATTCGCACGCCCCTATCAAATTTCTCAACAGTGATTGGCTTCCTTTTACAGTTAGCGTAAAGCAGCCACGTCGATAAAGAAATTCGATCCAGATCAGGCCCGACCGCGACCATTAAGTGACTGTGTGGTGTGACACCAGTATTAGTGCTAACAATTTTGCTCATTGGATGTAAAAGATTTTAAAACGACTGCATGTTCAACAAAATTTTCAAAAGGAATTTGAAAAGTTGTCCCATCTGCTTGTTTTGCACAAGCTATTTTTCCTTGGTTGCCCATTGATGTTCTTTCATCGCTATATGGTCTTACAGATTGTTTTCAAAAGTGACTGTTGATAGTGACGTGGGTCGCGGGAAACGTCAAAAGTATAATTTTTCTCTGTTCAACATGGACATGGTACGAAAACAAATTTGCACTATATTTCTAGCCTGAGATTTCATTCGATCTATGCAAAAGAAAGCATGAATCGGTTCAGAATAAACAGATATTTAATTACAAAGTAATTAGGAATGATTACTATAACACACATAAATGAACGTATTGCGACATTATTTTTGTTGCAATATAATATCGATTGCCTTGAAATAACATTGTATCGATTTGAAACATTTACAGACAGTTCTTCATAGGTGGCGTCTGAAAGGGTTAAAAGAAATCAATAACTTCATACTCTGAGGCATGTCTCATCACCCTGCAATCATTAACAAAATAAGAATAGCTTTTGTTGCCGTCCGCTTTGTTAAACCAACAAACCCAGGTGGTCACGGCTTAGCCAAATTTATTGTGCTTTCATGCTATAAATCACCAGAATAAACTACTGATTGAAGTTGTACAAGCTATGTGTCACACAGATTTTGTTTACAGTGAATTATCTGCAGATAATGTTATGGCTGAATATTTCTGTATATTGTGTGCATCCACTACCATATTCAACAGTGTATCTGTGTGTATTTTGTGTTTGTTATCACTTGGATGCTACATATTTCTTTTTCAAAGTGGTCAGTAACATTTAGACCATGTATTATGTTCCGCAAGCAACGTTTCGATTCGTAACACTGCGATTCCAAGCACTGTTTCCCTTTGTGCAGTACAAATGTTGTTATTATTGCTGGAACCCTCTTTCTGCAATGCCCTCGGGTGAAATGTAGCCACCGAATGAAGAAATAAATAAATAAATAGCGCATGAGTAACGTGGCTTCATAACATGCACTAATTCATTTGTACTAACATTTGTACTAACATAACATTTGTACTAATTAAGTGAAGCACATGTAGACAGTTGTGCTATTTTGGATGGCACAGAGGGACCAACTAATTCTCCTTGAGGACATATGCATAGTACACCGAGGGGGGGGGAGGTGGAAGCGAGATATAAATAAGGGAACCACCCAGGCCTATGAGTTCCTGCTGCTTAAATCCCCAAGAGTTCCCACAAGGATGGGCAACAGTGTGGCTGCAGACACTGCCAGATTCCACCATTACCAAATGTTAGTTGGAGCAACTTGTAGGAAATCTATGTAGCAACCACTATATCCTATGTATGACTGCGACTACGGCAAAGGTCCACCTACCCTGAAGAATAGTCAGGCTGATGAAGTTGAAGCAGTATTGCTAATGCCAGCAAACAGTTCTCAAAACCTGCTACTGCAAAAGGATATGTATTCACTTCCCGAGGCAACTTTATACTGCCTCTGTTCAAGTTGCTGTACAGTAGCAAAACAGAGACCTCAGCATGGCAATCTGCACTCTAAGTCACTACGAGCTCGTACAGTGACAGACAGGACAGAATTCAACGAGCCCTAGACGAGGTTGAATCATACACAGCAGAAGTTGTTATGAAGTGCGCTCCAAGAAAATCAAAATAAAAATATAGTTGACCACCAAGAAGCCTAAACCAACACAGCTCCACCACTACATTTACTACTGCTCGATGGAGAACTTATCCAAGGAGTCGGCACTTGCTAGTGCTTGAAATGCATGTGAAAAAAATTCAAAAATTCCTTTTCAAACTGAAGTACACAATGCATAATGTTACTAACTTTATTAAGAATTTCACACTCAACAGAGGAAATAATGGAGATAGACACTATGAAAGTAGGGCACGCCTTCGTCATGAGCAAAATAACTTGCACTCTCCCATTCCAAGATGCGCAACAAACTGAAATCCACCAAGCAAATGGAATAATTTTGATTGCCTGCGAGGTGCACTCGGTCTGCCCAAAAACATGAGCACAGACTGCCTCATCGAACTAGGCATGACCAACACATTTGAGAAACTTGCTGGGGCCGCACTTATGGCCCAGCACAAAGGACTCAATGCAACACACCAGGGCACTCTGTGTTGATAAGACTTAGAGTCACTGGAAAAATGTTTCCATTGAATATAATATGACTGTGTTACCCCTCAATGCCTCAGGTATGTAAAAAAAATTCGGCAGATCGCACGTACCGTGGGAGTCGAAGTTATGCGAAGCATGCGGCGGGTAGGTGAATGTGGCGTAACTTTTTTTTACTGAGCGACACGTTACAAAATGACGCTAAAGATATGTTTAAATTTTATACGCACGCATATATATGTTGAAGCGCCGCATATGTGTCCCGAGAACGCACGCACGTTTCACGAACTCGTGTGCATGTGTGGAAGAAGTTCTTGACAGTTCTTGAACAAGGGCATCATCACCGTGATCAGTGAGCACCAGCAGCTGGTCATGACTTGTTATAGGATCAGGTCGTGATCGTGGTGACGAGGGGTCCATGTGTGGTGAAGTATGTGGTATAGTAGAGCTGTTGGAATTCTAGGATGCCTCGGTTCCTACACCTACACCCGATCATTACGTCACATTTTAGCATAAAAAACCGACACACGGCTCTTGCCTGCTTAGTGTGAACAAGGAAACCGTATGGGTCCCGAAACGTCTCTGTGTTTTTCACCTTGACTTGGTCAGTGACCGCATCTACATCCTCATGCTCGGTCATTTCGTCGACAAATCGGCTGTCGACAGAGCCGGCGACAAGTAGGAACCTGAAGCCACCCTTCGCGTTGGTGAGGTATAGGCCGTCGAGGCTGGTAGGCCTGGATAGTGCTACGTGGACCAACATCAGTGGATGGTGTTTGTCGTATTCGTAGACTACCTGGGCGTATGTGGCCTACGTAGCCTAGTCTACAAAGCGGCTGTCACTCAATCTGGCATCATCCTCGGTCAGCATGAGGCGATCGTCCAGCCTCGTAAGAAATGAAGTGGACACTGCGTCGTTCTTGCGGACTAAGTGCAATTTACGGTGCGGTGATGTGGATATCATATGTAACTTTCGTTATTGTATTCCTCCGGGGTCGATCAATGCTTCAATATAGCTTGCTGAATCACATGAATACAAACGTAATCTTTATTAGACTGCTATAAAAGCGGAGCCAACACTGGAACTACAGACGTTAATCTGATATGATGCATGTATCGTAGGAGTACACATAGTAGGAGTATCATGTAGTGTTTATTGCTTTCTTGTAAAATTGGATAGCAAGCACCACAACCACAATTGACGTTGCACCGATAGTACGCCTGCGTAGGCTGTTTTTCCAAACCAGTTTATAGACCTGGCATGGCTCAGTGGTAGAATGCCTGATTCCCACGCAGAATGCTTGGTTTCGATTCCTGCAGGGATCCTAATGTTCATTCATTCCATTCGTTGAGTCAACGCTGCCATTGTTGGTTTTCCTTAACGCTCTAGCATTTAAGTTACCAATGTCCGTTCTCGCCGTTCCTGAGTAGATATAAACTGTCAATTACCTGTGGCGCATACCCGTACACCGCGGCCCGCGGTAAACGGGTATGTGCCACACGTGTCTAGTGGAAAGGGTTTGACGACGTACGCGACAGGATTTTAACGTTATTCATGTCATGACCCGGCAATCATATTCGTGAAATCCTCTTACCCTCCCATGCAAATTTTGGTCTTCACCAAGTTAAGGAGGCGATCATGAGAGCACCCAGACGTAGGCGGCTAGATAGATAGATAGATAGATAGATAGATAGATAGATAGATAGATAGATAGATAGATAGATAGATAGATAGATAGATAGATAGATAGATAGAAACGCTCAAATTGCCAGAGGTTCGCTAAGAAATGCTTCGCATTTAAAATGGAACCACACTTATGCCACCTGATGTAGGAGCAAGAATCCTCGTGCCATGTCACATGAACCCGTACTTCCAAATAAAACAGCCACAAGCCTGAGAAGCCACCCTGCACAGAAGGCAGTAGGATGCAAACATCTACTTTACTGATACAGTCTCATCCTCAGAAGGGAGACAGCGACTTCCAGTACCAGTGCACACAGCGTCCCGCAAATGCCGCCTTACGACTACTTAACAACGACCCAACAATTGGTCGTGGAAGGTGTGGCTTTTCAATCTGTCATTGGAAACGAATTGGTAACCCTTGAACAGGCCCGTTGAGCTGCAATAGCCAGTGGGGCCATGGAGAACAGGCTCCACCCTCAGTAATCAAGCAGTCTTTATTTCAATTATGTTGTTTTCAATTCTATCTTATTTGTTGTGTCAAAACATGAGGTTAAGTTATTTTGTCTGATTATTTCATAGATGGGTGGGTGGGAAGCAAAAGAATAGTTATACTGGTGACGTAACCTGATCATATAATTCCATGATTGCATGTTTAACGTGTCATAGTCAGTTGCAAAATTGGTTTATTGACACCTACGTATAACTCAAGCAGTCAGTCCGTGTTTATTTTTCAGCAAATCAAGCACAATGGTGAAAAATGGGAGATGGAGTAAACGTTTACTTAGGCACCGCCCACTGTAGGAGCAATTACAGGGCATATGTACTAGCAAAAGCAAATAGTTATACATGCAAGAGACGAATAATAAATATCAACTTGTACAAAAGAGAGCATTACCGCATATAGCATCATATTCGTACATAACAAAGATAATAGAAGACAATGGCATAATGGCATCTTTGTTGTATGCTTGGTGAAAACATGACGATATACCTAATGCAGTACAATTTAAAGAATATGTACAGTTGTAAAAAGAATCTAATTACGGTGGTATTTTTTGAATATGTGAACTTCAATGTGTTACTTCTCACATGCATTAAGAGTTGTTGGACATGACAATTGTGGTTGGCTGTGATAATCATCAGGTTACTTTATTCAAACACAGTTCTGCAATAAGGTGTGTACAATATTAAACAATACAGGAACAAACGAGATTGTGCGTGCTGTGCGATTCAAGTGGTGTTGTGAAAGAATACCAAATTTGCCCTTATGCATGTTTTCTTTTTGAAGCAATTTTAGGCTCTGCACTTACTTCTTTGCTCACTCTCACAGTGCCCATGGGGATATCCTCATTTCATCAGGTAGTTATGTAGTGACTAGGTAATTATAAAAAAAGGCCCAGCTAGCAGGTTCAAACAGAACATATAGTGCATTAGTCTCAAAGCGTCACTCGAGAAAGTACAGGTTTTGTTATGAAAATGACGAATTGCAAGAAATGTTTTCTCGATTAATCAGGCTACCTTGGCCTAGGTGATAATAGAGGAATGAACACAACATTTGGTGATTACAAGAATTTTTAATGAACTAATGTTGATTATGCAAACATAGCACCCTATACGTAGAGACAAATATAAGTATACAAGATACAGAGATGCAATGACTATGCATTCACTGCATATATACAGTACTATGATCTGAATCTGGTGTGACAGGTGGTACTTAATGTTCTGTCTTGCTTCTTGTCCTGCATCATATGAGCCTACTCATGTCATTCTTCTCAGCTTTGCACTGTACTCAGTCCAAAGCTTAGTTGCTTGATTTGAGCGGGCTTTCAGATGATATGTAGGTACAACTCACCTGTTTATGTTATCCAGGCCATGCTCTTTTCATTTTATAAAAACATAGCTCTATATAACTATCCAAGTTGTTAATACCTATATGACACATTCGGGTGTGCCAGTAGCTTAGGTAGAGCTTGCTATATATAATTCAGTAACATTGGTTGCCCTACACAAGCAAATCTTTGTAGTGAAAGTGATCAAATGAGAACACATACATGGGTGCTCTTAACAGCTACCACAGTCATTATTCAATCATTCTCGGATTTCATGCCGTAATGCTTTCATGCTATTCACTTCTTCCAGTAAGCGTATACATTCAGCACAAAGGAAGACGGAACCGATCCCCAAGGTGTTATCCAGCTTTTGAATTCTATGTCACCTGATCTGATCTCCGTAAACAGGGGGTAGGTGCTCGAGCCGACGTTTCGACAAGTGGACTTGTCTTCTTCAAGGCTGGAACTGATTTCAGTTCCAGCCAAGTCCACTTTTCGAAACGTCGGCTCGAGCACCCACCCCCTGTTTACAGTTTTTCATCGCAAGCTTCCATCTTTCACTTCCTGCCGTTTTTTTTTTATCTGATCTGATCTCCCCTGTTACGATTACCATCACATGGTACACATGGTTGTCCTTACATACATGTATGTATATGTTTAGCTTCTGTAGCTTCTCTATAACAGTCTTGTGTGTGATGTTGTCAAAGGCCTTCGTGAGACTCATTCTAACGATTGCTTTGGTATGCAATATCTGCAATCACACGTCTATTATGTAGGGTTCAATTTGTAGCATAATGTTGTGTGCGGACAGTTTTGGCCTGAACCTGATCACGGTATGCAGGAAAAGATCGCGGTCATCAATGCCCCAAGCTACGTACGTAGCTTCTGGCTTGGTATGACCATTTCAGCATGTCAAAATAACATTAATGCAATCTGAATGTACTTAGTCATATGAGCATTACATAATAGGCTTGCCTGTGTTCGATGTTATTGAAATAGGCCGGAGGTTATCTTGTTGCACCTCTTTTCTTGGCTTTGGGATAATTACCATCTGTGCAGTTTACAACTTATATAGGTGGCTGTCTTGCTTGTCAGCATTCGATCAGATACTGGGTGGGAGCCATGATAGAATCATCACAAAGATTTTGCCACATCTCGTTAATGATTCTGGCGGGGCTGGGCATGGATTACATGCAGAACTTAATAAGTCTCACCCTGTCCTCCCCTCAATTATCGGGCTGTCTAGGTCCCAGTTTTTCTTCCCAGCTGTACGGGCAATTGTTCCTTGGTTGTACAGCTTAAGTATCGCGACTATTTCTTTTGATGCCTTCCTCAGTATGTGATAACTGTTAACAAGAAAAAAGACATTGCATGTATCCATGTATTTTATCTGGGCACAGTAAGAAAAGAACACAGCTACTCAACAGGCTTGCTCAGTATTAGAAAGGAGAGGATGCCAGTCTGATGCTGTAACTTCTAACAAAAGTTACAACTTCAAATAGAAACTCATATACGTAGGCATGCGCAGAAGGGGGGCAGGGGGGCACCCCCCCCCTAGTCACCTAAGAAGAGCGGGGCGCAAAGTCTGCCCCATACATTGACTTAATATGGAGGGGGGGCGGGGAGGGCGCCGCGATGAACCTTCGCCTCCCCCCCCCCTGAAGGGGAACCCTGAGCACGCCTATGCTCATATATCTATCAGTCAAAAGGACGGCCAAGAACAGTGACAATAATTTGAGCAGGCACTCGTGCTTTGCCATGGCCGCGGACTTATGACGCAAGGTTGAACGGCTTTGGGAGAACTAGGATATACGAGTGAACCTTGTGAAAATTCTCCTACTTGCAGCGTTTTTTTTTTTAGCATCGTGCCTTTGCGGCTAACTGCGTAGATTCCGCAGTGCTAGCTGGAAAGAAAACAGACAATTTGTGCAAGTGAGCGTTTGTTTTCATTGCATTTCAGAACGGTGTCATCGGTGGCAGGGGTTGCCGTTAGTTTATAGCAGCACTGCATCCGCCCCCCCCCCCCCCCCCCGCCCGCCTCCCCATTGCCGGCACTGCGCATTTCTATGATATGAAGAGGAAGAAATTTTATTCATGACCTACACGTCTGCACGTCGCGATCGATGGCCTGATCGTCGTGAGCGTGCAGCGCTGTTGCCGCGACAGGTTCCCTACCTGAATCATCGCATTAGAGACGTGTGCGGGGACGCCGTGTTCTTGCAAGTTGACGCGCACACACCTTCAAACGCTGCGATGTCGCGCCGAAGGCGACCTAGCGCAAATGGGCTTATTGTTGCTGAGAATGCCTGAGATGCGGCAGCAATAACTGAATTTCAACTATTGTACAGCGTAAAGCCCCTCTATACAGCGTTTCGGGCGTCCATGACCGCATGCCATGCAACTCGTGCCGCTGTAGAACAGAACGTAACCGTGCAAATGCTTTGTTTACGTCAAAATGCGGAAAATTAAACCCACATAAGCAAAAGTATATGTTTCAGTCGTCTGCTGGTGATAGTCGCCGCCATCGAACACCGCTGCAGTGACGAACGGTTGCCAGCACTTCGCGAACATCGCGTCGGCCAATCAGCGCGCGCATGCTGTCCGCTCGTGCGGTTCCACCGAGGACTGTTGCGGAAGCCTCCCGCCTCGAAAAGCGGAACGGAGCAGAAAAACGGAGCGGAAACGGACGTGCGGTGGCAGCGCGGTGAGGCCTTTATTCGTTTCAACATGTAAGCTAGGGGCCCTTGCTTCGTTTGAGCGCTGCTTCAGAGCGTATTTGCGGTTGCAAACAACGGTTGCGTGCCTTCCAGTGCACTTAGAACACATCAGATAGCGACGACGTTCTTAAGAGCGATGTTGCTTGCCTCTGCATTTGAAACATCTGGCGGCCTTTGCTAAGCGACTCTTTGTTCTCGTGTATGCTAATGTCGGAACAGTATGGCTCCGTAGTGTTGGTTGAAGAAAGGCGAAAAAGAAAAAAGGTACATTTCTGATTCGTTGTGTGGCTGCTCAGAGCAGAAGCCGTAGGTGAAGCGTTGTGAAGCGCCCCTTGTCGATGATATCGGGAACCATCACCATAGGTGTCCACAAGGCACTTCTCTCACGAGCATCCGCCTCCATGCGGACGTAATGGAGAAGCTTCTGCAGTTCCGCTTCCGATGATGCAAGCTCCTCGACGTTCGTCTTGCGGCTCTGATGCGTGAAATATTCCACCAAGGTATCGCCTAGGATCGCTTTTTTGTGGACCTCGACAAGCATGGCGGCATAGGAGAGCTGCGGGCATCCGAGCGCCTTGAGTCATCTGATGTTGATGAGGACGGTGTCCAATAAGTCGCGCAGCGATGCTACGCCGATGGAGGATTTTACTGGCTTGGTCGTTCGCAGGTTCTCCAAGTAATTTTGTTCAATGATCTTCTTGTTCCCGAATTGATTAGTTACAAGTGTGATGGCATCTTCGTATGACCCCTCCGTGGCTTGAATGCCGTCGATGGCCCTCGCAGCCTGTCCGGTCAGAAGATTCTTCAAATAGTGGAAGCGTCCGATGTTCGTGAGACTCGGGTTTTCATGAAAAGCGTGTTTAAACATGTCCCAGAAAGGTTGCCACTGCGCAGGGCTCCTATTGAATTGAAACATGTTCAGTTTAGGAAGACGAGAGCCGACGAGCCCGTGTCTCATCTGATGTCAAAGGGCACGGCTTGCCGCAGTGGCGATGCTTTAGTTCTTTACATCGTTCGTTGCAGCCCTGTCGGTGATCGTTGATGCTGGCGCCTTGAGCTCCTCTATGTGGTGACGGAGAAATGACAGCGTAGCAGCAGCGCTGTCTCCATATTCTGCCACGGAGACATAATCTTCGGCAACTTGATCGTCCGTGAGGTGTCCTTCAAGCTCTAAGTTGAGCGCCCGCAGGCCGTCGTTACACACCTTTAGCCTGTCGTGCACCACACAAAGATCTGATGAGAATTGGCTTGGTTCGATTAGTTGTCTTGCCTCGTTTTGTAAACGCGTGTGCAGAGCTCGCTGAGTCGTTCGTTTGCCTTTGATGCACTCCATCTTCCTTGCGGGCGAAGTCCTTTCGTCGGGTCGTTTGGATCGCAGTATCCCCGGTTTCTGCACCATAAAATGTTGAATAAAGATGTCTTCGCCGGTAGAGTGGTAAAGAACAAAGGTTTAATGACTCAGATAAAAAACGCGTCCATCCTGGGCAATCGTTCGTTTCGGCACACCATGCGCCATCCCTCCTCTCGTGCCCACACTCCGTTCTCCTCTTCCTTCCAATACTCATTCAACATTATTCAACAATACCTGACCGCCACGCAGAACGCTTGGGTTACATTCCTGATGGGACCCTAATTTTTATTCTTTGCATTCGTAGGGTCAACGCAGAAGGTGTCTGTTTTTCTTAACGCTTTCGTGTTTAAATGACCGATGTCTGTTCTCGCCGTTCCTGGGTAGGTATAAGCTGTCAATTACCTGTTGGGCACACCCGTACACAGCGGCCCGTGTTAAACGGGTATACGTCGCACGGCTCTGGAGGAAAGCGTTTGACGACGTACGCGACAGGATTTTCTCTAGATTCATGTCACGACCAGGTAGTCATATTGCTCAAATCCTCTTACATTCCCATGCCAATTTTGGTCTTCACCAAGTCAAGGAGGCGATCCCGAGAGCACCCAGACGCAGGCGGTTAGATAGATAGATAGATAGATAGATAGATAGATAATAATAATAATAATAATAATAATAATAATAATAATAATAATAATAATAATAATAATAATAATAATAATAATAATAATAATAATATCTGGGGTTTAACGTCTCAAAACCACGATATGATTATGAGAGACGCCGTAGTGGAGGGCTCCGGAAATTTCGACCACCTGGGGTTCTTTAACCTGCACCTAAATCTAAGTACACGGGCCTCAGAAATTTTCGCCTCCATCGAAAATGCAGCCGCCGCGGCCGGGATTCGATACCGCGACCCCTTCGGGTCAGCAGCCGAGCGCCATAACCACTAGACCATCGTGGCGGGGGATAGATAGATAGATAGATAGATAGATAGATAGATAGATAGATAGATAGATAGATAGATAGATAGACAGATAGATAGATAGATAGATAGATAGATAGATAGATAGATAGATAGATAGATAGATAGATAGATAGATAGATAGATAGATAGATAGATAGATAGATAGATAGATAGATAGATAGATAGATAGATAGATAGATAGATAGATAGATAGATAGATAGATAGATAGATAGATAGATAGATAGATAGATAGATAGATAGATAGATCGCTCAAGGTGCCTAGGGTTCATAAGAAATTGTTCGCATTTAACTTATACGCGAAAGCGGTGATTTTTGAGGCGTGCACTTTCTCTGAAACGCGTCATCGAGTGCCCTCATTTTGAAATGCGGAACATTTCTTAGCGAACCTTTGGCACTTTGAGCGTTTATATTTACGTACATATCTATTTATCTATCTCTATATAGATGTACAGTGATCATCCAAGGCTGCTTCTGGAACCACGTACAACCGTCACCAATTGGCGGGAATACTCACGACTGGCTGACCGGACAACGAAATTCCTCTGGCAGCAATGTCTGCCGGGGCTGAGGACGCAATTACAGAAGAAGCTCTTCGCACCGTCGAATCCTCTTCGCGTTATTTGTGACGTGAACTTACCCGACAAGGTGCAACAGGTACTCAAGTGTGGACAATAGTTCGGCGTCGAGCCACGCAGGTCCTGCCCATAACTTTTAGGGATGGTTCAGCTTATCTCAAAACAAGTCCTTGAATCCTTGAAGGCGACGTTGACAGGTGTGTTTCGGAAGGTGTCGACATACTCATGCGTGTCCGTCCTCCGGGCGGCAGGTTTGCCATACCAAGGACTATTAAGCACTTGAAGGCCAACTGGCTCGCGCTGCTATCGGCCAATAATGATGGCGGTTTCGTGGTTATGCGTAAATCGTTGTATCAAGTGAAGGCGTCGGAGGCCATTGATTCTGTTTCAGATACCCACAATAAAATTTCTTGAGACAAAGTGCACAAAAAAGCTATGCAAGTGCTTCTATATTAAAGTCCTAGCTAGGTTGATGGAGAAGACAAAAAAAGTGGGTCTAGATATATTTTTCACGTCGAAAACGCATAAAAATGACTGCCCTTTCCGAGGGATCATCTCGAAGAATGAAACCTAGGAAAAGTGCACTGCATTGTTTCTACAAAAGTACATGAAATTGATTTCTCTTAACGATCCTTTTTTGGTGAAAAAGTCGGAGCAGGCGCTATATTTTTTCACAGGCAAGTAAAAACCGAATTTTTCAGGATTTTCAATCAATGTGAAAGATCTTCTTACACCCTTGCTCAGGCCGATTTGATGGCGTGTGTGTCTGAAGGTATCGACAGAGTAGGTGCGGTTCAATGCCAAAATGCTGCCGGTGTGTCGAGTGAACAGTTTTTGGAGCTTCGTTGCTTTGATCTTAACTCTATGCGACATGGAATGAGAACACAGCGAAAGAAACGAATGGAATATGCATAAGTTCCTGCATCGCCCTGTACTTGAGCAACACGTTTCTGGCAAAACAAAACCAGGTTCTTGAACAGCGTGTGAAGCACACGGATGTTGTTGCTCTTTTTAGGTTCGTAGACGACTATGTGATCGTCGCTAAGAATGAACTCAAGGCTAATGCTTTTTTTGTTCGTACTGCACAAGAGTGGAACCAATTGTCTTGTGACCAAGTGTGCTAATATAACGAAGACTTGTTTTTTTTCCAAGCTGTAACACCCCCCCCCCCCCCCGCTTACACGCCTTTGGACAGAGCAGGGTATTTCTGAATAAATGCATAAATAAATGAAAAAATGAATTGTGACGCGGTAGTTTCAGAAACGCTAACCATGTTCACGACAGAGTTATCTCCCCTAGTGCTGACGCATGTAAACTAAGGACAAATTCATACGGATTTTTGGACCTCGGGCTGTTTGTTTCGCCAGCAGGAGTGTGCTGGAGCTATGAACCGCGAGGAAATAAACAGATTCCTTCGTTTACATCCGCTCACTCAAAACTGGTAAAGCGTGCTGTCATAAACTCCTGTTTTTCAAAATTCACGATGAAGTCGTGTCACCACAGGCTTGATGGAAGCTTGTGGGCCCAGGTTAAACGTTTAAAAGATGCTGGTTATCTCACGCGCCTATTGACCACTGTCGCCGAAAATGTGAGCAGGAAGGGAGGGGCAAACGCCGGGGAGCAAGCAGCCGCCACTAAGGCAGGCAAGGGTGCTGTAGTGCCCTATCTGCACACCATTTCGCTTAATTTGCGAAGGATAGCGAGGAAGGCCGGTGCGGATGTTGCGTTTTCTGCTCCCGAACTATTACAAGGTATGTGCAAAAAGGTAAATGCAGAGAGCGGCGGGAAGCGGGATTGCATTATCAAGCACCAGGAAAAATTTGTGAATTGCAGCCGAGGCGCTGTGCATTGTATCCATTTGATACGTGAACGCGTACACATAGGCCAGACTGGATGGTGTGTGAACCAAAGACTTACACTCTAAGCCAAAAATGGGAAAAATGAGAGTAACTGCGGGTTTTAGTCCTAAAGACCAACTGTTGCTCCCCAAAAAGACCAACTGGAACAAGATGGCTGACATGTCTCAAGTTGGGGGAGTAACCGTTTAGGGTTAGGTTGGAAGGGAGCAACAGAAGGACGAACGGCAACATTTGCTCTCGGCGCGCAACCGTTGCTCTCCTTCAGGACGCACCCTGTATCGGTCGATGCATGGGCCACATTTCCTTGCGGGCTGGCGTAATGAAACTAGTTTTTGTAAACTGAACAGAGAGATACGCACGCTAATAGGGACATTTAGCTTGTACGTATACTATTTAACCTTACCGTGTTACCGGAACACATGTTTTAGAAAAGTTTTAGCTCCCCGTATGTAAACGTTTACGTAAGTACGTAAACGGATACCCTTACGTTTGAATAAACCATGAAATGGGGATGATAACTGCACTTCAATTATATTTAATTTAAATAAGATTGTATCACCGCTGCGGCAAAATCACGAGGGTTTTTTGGGTTTTTAGCGTGTACAGTATCCCGGTATACGCAAAGGGGTGTAGAATACCGAGTTATCCGACGATGGTGTCGCCATCTTGTGACGCTTCGTGCAACCATAGTATGGGCACGTTTGTTTTCGCCTAGTGTTTTTGAGGAAAAAAACGATTGAAAAGATAACTCATTCGTAATTATGCCGCGGCAAGGCATTTACACCAGAAGTAGAACGCACGATGTTTCTGCAATAACAATTTTTTGCTTGCCTGGTTCATCTTGTTCCCGCTAGATGGCGCCACCTATTCAGCCTGTCGGGGTATTCATGTCAAGGCTTCTCACGTGCTTACAGCTTCGGTATTCTATTTCTAGCTCACTCTAGTGACTTTAGCCGCTGAAACAAGGTGATCGCAATTGGCGCTCGCACTTCGGCTTATTTTTACTCGGCGGCTGGAGCCTCGGTAAAGCGGGTATAGCGAGTAGCCGCGAACGAAGGTGGATTTGCGAGATAGGGCCGTATACATGTAAAGCCAATCCGGCGAGTAGTTCAAGTTCCGTGAAGGCCCGCGCATGCACAGATTCCTTCTCGCAACTCGTAACACGGTAACGTAAAGCTAAAAGCCCCTAATACAAGCTAAACATTCCTAATAAAAGGCATGGTTGCACTAGAACGCCAGCACCTGAAGCTGCTGTCATCGCAAGCTAACTGGTGTGTTTGCGTATAACACTTGGCATAAATATATAGCCTGAGAATGTGGCAATAAAATGCGCAGCTTCGCGAGACTCCGATATACTTCACGACAAAGAAGCGGTTGAGAGAAGTACACAGTTGATGGACATTACATTTGCGGTTTTTTGCTGAACGGCCGTCTCCAGTACAAATCAGCAAAAGCCCCGACTGCAGGGTTGCAGCAGAGATCACGCAACGAACACTTTTATCGCGATGCGCAGAAAGACTGACAGCGAGCTAATGCCGCTGCCCCCCCCCTCATCTCTACCTTGTCACTTGCTGATTTTGCTGGAGGGCAGCTATCGCAATCGGGTCCGGTAGTTTGACTTTGTGTTTATTCTCAGAGCAAATGGACGTTATCAGCTCAAGCTGTGTTGTCTTTTCAAAGGGGAGGTGACTCTCCCGCAAAAAAAATATTAATATTGATATTAATAATAATAATGATAATAAAGAAGAAATCACACCTCCGGGCAAAAAAAAGAAATTGCTGGCCTTTTAGCTAGCGCAAAAGGGAGCTCTGGCAAAGCCTGTGTTTTCGCGAGAGACTCGTTACCCTGACGTTTTCAGATGTTTACACTGTTACTTTCGATTCTCTTTTGAACATCACCAATGGTTCTGCACGCCTATGCTCATTTCCTTAACGTGTCAGAACGCGCAACGACCCGTCGGTACATAAATAACCCCGTTTCCTTTCAAACGGGGCCGTAGCGTGTGGTGGCTTAGTGGTTAGCGTACGCGCGTGGAGATAAAGGGGTCACGCGTTCGAATCCTGTGTGTTTGTTGCAAATTTTCTGAAATTTATTTCTGAGTGAGATGTCTGTATATCGTTTGTGCATCCAAACAAATATCTGTATAAACCTCAATATGCTCTATAAGTCAATCAAAAACGAATTTTTTTTGGCCCCAGAAGAAATTAAGGAGTAACGGGAAGGAGCATCCGTTGCTCCCTTGAGGAGCATCAGGAAGGAGTAACAGTTGGTCCTCAAGGAGCAAGTGGGGGGACTAACCGTTCATCCCCTGAAGGAGCAACTGAAAGGAGAGCAACGGTTCATCCCCTTGCCGTTGCTCCTTTTATGAGAGTAATGGGAGTGGCAATGCACTTGCTCCCTCAAAGGAGGAACCCCTATACCCCCGTTGCTCTCTTTTGGATTAGAGTGTAGGGAACACCAGTAGAATGTAGAAAAAGCTGTATCTGGTCATTTGGGAATTCACTGTCAGAGGTGTGGTTGCGCCGCAATGTTTCCAAACACCCGTATTCTCTATAGGCCCCGCGGCAGAACCACGCGTGAAATAATTGAAGGCTATGAAATCCACAACAGGAAAGAAAAATGTGTGAGTGTGACTTTAGCTTTCTCAGCTAAAGAAAAGATCATCGCTTTGACGTTGGCGGGTGCAGAATGTTGTGATTTATGATGACATGTGCAAGCTTTGTGCTGTATCTTTACATGATCTTCTCTCGGTTTTAACAATCCACTGTTATTGTATAAATAGCATGTGTGATCGCAAATAAAACCATTAGTTGCAAGTTAGCGCTGTGTTTGTGCGTCCCAGTCGCGGTGCTCTACGCCATATGAATTATGATTTCCAACCAACTAGCCCGGCAACGTGCCTTAGCCCTACCAATACCTGCGCTAGGTGACACTTGTCACCTATGAGATTTCCCCGACCACCAACTCATCGACCGCTCACCCAGAACTGTCATCGGGCATCTTCCTTGCCTGAAACCCTTGCCTTGCCTACAACGGTGACACGCCCTTCCAACCATAACAGGCACCGTGATGGTGCTTTTCCAGCCGAGGTAATGTCACGGGTACGGAAATGTCACTCCGGCGCAGGCGCCGAAGTGACACCTAATGGATGAACATGACAACATTGTTATGGCACTGAGTCTAGCGTTGCCCTGTTTGTCTGCACTCCTGTGTGCAGTGTTAGCTCGACCATTGCGAACTTAATAAATACTCCCCGTAACAATATGAAAACACCTACGACAGCTACCTCCCTACTTCTTCAACGCGTCGGCTTGCACGATTCACTCAAGAAACAAGCCCTTCATTTGCCTGCGACAAAATCTTTACCAACGCTTCCTGACGTTACGTCATACGGCCGCTGTGCTGTTCGCAGAGCCCTCCTTCAGAATCCCCGTCGATTTTACCTGTGCCCACAAGTTGATGACCCCCACTTACAACGCACACTGTTGACGCCTTTTATCTGTTATCCTTCCACTTCCTAGTCTTGTGCTTTAAATAGGACGTTGTCTATACTGCAGGGGGCTCTGTCACGGGTGGTTGCGCCGAAGTCGACAAGGCCGACAAGGAGCTCGAGAGGGCGTGCGCGTGTGTCATGGAATAAAAGAGTTGATTTTTATACGTCACGTTATCGGCATTTCTATGCCTCTTTCTACAAGTGTCTGTTCGTCCGACCTATTGTATCTCTCCTATAATAATATCATTTAAGAAAGTGATTTAGAAGGAGTAAAAAATTATTAAATGCGAAGCATTTCTTAGCGAACCTCTGGCACTTTGAGCGTTTCTATCTACGTATCTATCTATCTATCTATCTATCTAGCCGCCTACGTCTGGGTGCTCTCATGATCGCCTCCTTAACTTTTAAATGCGAAGCATTTCTTAGCGAACCTCTGGCACTTTGAGCGTTTCTATCTACGTATCTCCAACTATCTATCTAGCCGCCTACGTCTGGGTACTCTCATGATCACCTCCTTAACTTGGTGAAGACCAAAATTTGCATGGGAGGGTAAGAACGAATGTGATTGCCGGGTCATGACATGAATAACGTGAAAATACTGTCGCGTACGTCGTCAAACCCTTTCCACTAGACACGTGTGGCACATACCCGTTTACCACGGGCCGCGGTGTACGGTTATGCGCCACAGGTGATTGACAGTTTATATGTACCCAGGAACGGCGAGAACGGACATTGGTAACTTAAATGCTAGAGCGTTAAGAAACCCAACAATGGCAGCGTTGACTCAACGAATGGAATGAATGAAAATTAGGACCCCTGCAGGAATCGAACCCAAGCATTCTGCGTGGCAATCAGGTATTCTACCACTGAGCCATGCCAGGTCTATAAACTGGTTTGGAAAAAACAGCCTACGCAGGCGTAATATCAGTGCAACGTCAGTTGTGGTTGTGGTGCTTGCTATCTAATTTTACAAGAAAGCAATAAACACTACATGATACTCCTACGATGTGTACTCCTACGATACAGGCATCATATCAGATTAACGTCTGTAGTTCCAATGTTGGCTCCGCTTTTATAGCAGTCTAATAAACATTACGTTTGTATTCATATGATTCAGCAAGCTATATTGAAGCATTGCTCGACCCCGGAGGAATACATTAACGAAAGTTACATATGATATCCACATCACCGCACCGTAAATTGCACTTAGTCCGCAAGAACGACGCAGTGTCCACTTCATTTCTTACCTCATGCTGACCGAGGATGACGCCAGATTGATTGACAGCCGCTTTGTAGACTAGGCTACGTAGGCCACATACGCCCAGGTAGTCTACGAATACGACCAACACCATCCACTGATGTTGGTCCACGTAGCACTATCCAGACCTACCAGCCTCGACGGCCTATACCTCATCAACGCGAAGGGTGGCTTCAGGTTCCTACTTGTCGCCGGCTCTGTCGACAGCCGATTTGTCGACGAAATGACCGAGGCATGAGGATGTAGATGCGGTCACTGACCAAGTCAAGGTGAAAAACACAGAGACGTTTCGGGACCCATACGGGTTCCTTGTTCACACTAAGCAGGCAAGAGCCGTGTGTCTCTTTTTTATGCTAAAATGTGACGTAATGAACGGGTGTAGGTGTAGGAACCGAGGCATCCTAGGATTCCAACAGCTCCACTATACCACATACTGCACTACACATGGACCCCTCGTCACCACGATCACGACCGGATCCTATAAAAAGCCATGACCAGCTGCTGGTGCTCACTGATCACGGTGATGATGCCCTTGTTCAAGAACTGTCAAGAACTTCTTCCACACATGCACACGAGTTCGTGAAACGTGCGTGCGTTCTCGGGACACATATGCGGCTCTTCGACATATATATGTGTGCGTATAGAATTTAAACATATCTTTATCGTCATTTTGCAATGTGTCGCTCAGTAAAAAAAAGTTACGCCACAGTCACCTACCCGCCGCATGCTTCGCATAACATCGACTCCCACGGTACGTGGGATCTGCCGAACTTTTTGAAGCTCGCAATTGTAGTCGGTTGGCATTTTTTTAGTAACGGTTGAAAGTGACGAAGGCTCGCGAACAAGTTACGCAGGGCCCGAATGCATGCCGCAGACGAGGCACAAGCTGCATGCTAAGCAGGGGCGCTTCCGGAAGTGTAGTGCAGTGTCAAGCGGCTGGTATGCCCTTAGTACTAGGAAAGGTGAAGAGAAGTTTGCAATTTACACTATACATATGCATATTTCATGTATGGAAAACGTTGTTTCCTAATAATATCTATCAAACACATCTACTGGTGTAAATCGTGATGTACAATTAAAGACAGTTAATATTTTAATGTGATGTACATTGCCTGTGTTCTTCAAGTATGAGTCGAACGGCTTCATCCACTTAAAAAAGAATGTGATTTTGTTCTATGCTCACCAGTTATTGTTTCTTAATGTGGGCCCCTCATTGGGCTATGCAATCATATGATAAGAAAGGCTTTTTCCTACTAAATCCCAGGCTGCAGTTTCCGTCCAACCGGACAAAACAATGACCGCATAAGTGATGCGATATAGTCTAGTAATTACGGATATGATGCGAAAACAAGTGTCGCTTTATTTCATACGTGGAAGACCATTTTTTTTTAACGATCACACAAAGACAACCATACACGTTGCCAAAACATAAAAAAGTGAGCGACATCGGCTTGTGGTGTTTCACTTAATGAAGTGCTCGTAGTGCCGTTCTTTCTCTGCCCGTGCCCTACGTGCTGTTGTTGGCTTTGTAAGCTGCCAAAGGTAT
This sequence comes from Rhipicephalus sanguineus, assembly GCF_013339695.2. Lineage (NCBI taxonomy): Eukaryota > Metazoa > Arthropoda > Arachnida > Ixodida > Ixodidae > Rhipicephalus > Rhipicephalus sanguineus. The sequence continues at coordinate 108,409 of NW_023614233.1, forward strand.
TTTATAGAATGACTGTTAAAGTATGCCGGCAGTTACATTGAAAGGGAAAAGAACATTGAACACAGAAGAGAATTACTCACGCAGAGGTGCTGAACATGGCACAGGTTGCCCCAGACAGGGAAGTTTGCTTGGATGAGCCCACACGTTTGCCAGCACTGTCAGTATAACAGAACGAAACGAGACAAAGCTGAGAAAACATAGACACACAAAAAAGTCAATGTTTCACCGCAATGGTGAAGCAATGAATGCGATAGCAACACATTGTAATTTTATACGAAGTGAGGCTGGCTGCTAACTCTTTTGGATCCTATCTTGCGTGAATCTAGAAAACTCTGGTGTAAGAGGATACGGCCGCTCCACGCAGAAATGCTCTTTGTGCACAGTCTCTTTGCGTTGACAGCGCATCACGTAGAAGGCGGTATACGAGCGCCCCGCTAATAGCGCGCGCGACCGCGTCTTATAATCAAAGTTCAAGGTTGCTGCTCGACCGTCTCCTCTCCCTCCACCCTGGCGTCTTTTCATGCACGTTCAAGACGGGCGTTTCCTCTCTGCTTCGACGACAGGCCTCCCGAGCGGGGTGGTGTTATGGCATGCACCCTTCGAGTGACGGAGATGGGCCGGCTCGTTTGATCTCTACTTTAGCCGCGTTCGTCGCCCCCGCTCGCGCTTTTACCCGCGGTAGAATATACGACGCGCGGGGGACCTTGTCAATTTGGACTTTATACGGGACATGACGGCGACGGCGGATGGAAAAACCCGTCGAGACTGTCCATATATTTGCTATCGCAATGAAATATAAAAAGCAAGAAACAACATATTGTCACGCGGTCGTGACGTCGACGAAGACAGCAGCCAACGTCTCTAAAAAGAACCTATTTGGCCGAACTTGTGGCCGGGAAACGGAAAGCCAAACTACAGCAATACACACTGTGCCCTGATAGCGGCGAACAGAGCGTCGGCCGTCGAAAAAGCTGCTCATGGCTGGGGCGCGACGTCTTCTATACATCACCCACCGAACTTTCCAGTCTTATCACTGATGGTCGCGCAAGCTCTGGAATAATCTACACTGTTCGCGTCTTGCGCGTAATTTTAACAAAGTGATCTTCAACAATTGCGAAGCTTCTCAAACACTGTGGCGCGGTCAGCGTCGAGCGTTGCTAACTGTGCTTGCGGGTCAAACCCCAAAACATCAAAATAAAACAATAAATATATTGTAACAGAATAGAAAGTTGGGCGAGTTGGTGTATATTCATATTTAAAGAAAAGCGGCGCACAAAAAAAGACGGAGACAAAGAAGAGAACCACACACAGCGCTGCGTGTGGTTCTCTTCTTTGTCTCCGTCTTTTTTTGTGCGCCGCTTTTCTTTAAATAAAACAATAAGCGGGCGTAGCATTGCCCCCCTCTGAAAAAGCATGGTCCCGATGCTTGCGACAGAACATAGAAGAAAAAAAAAGAGCATACAAAAATAAATCACAATAACAAAGAAAAAGTAGAGTCCCCAGGCTCGCTAAGGCGCGAAAAACGACTTAAGGCGCACGACATGGACGACTTCAGGTCGTGCGCGGCGTCGCTGGGAGTTCGTAATGCCATCCGGGATGACCTCGTAGTCAAGAGCGCCGAGACGTCGAAGCCCCTTGTATGGCCCGAAGTAACGCCGAAGGATTAGCAGGGACAGTTGGGCGAGTTGGTTGAAGTTCATCTTTAAAAGGCGCGAAAAAAACCACAACGGACAGGTAGGAAGGAGACAGGACGACGCGCTTCTAGCAACTGAAGCTTTAATCAAAAAGCGAAAGAAGATATACACACACATTACAAAAACAAGAAAAAGAACCAGACCACCGCAGAATGAATATGCATATAAAAGATAAAACACCGGGCACGTTTTTTGTCACCAGCTTAAGTTATATCAAGGTAATCTACCTCTCGGCTTGACAGCGCTACGGACGGACAGCTTATGCAAGAAACACCCGATTTAGAAATATAGGCGGCTTCCACAATTTCACGAGTCCTTTGAACTCGGTTCGAAAACAAAATAGCTGCTTCTTTAAACAAAGGAAGACACCCACAAGCATGACAATGCGCAGATAAGTGTGAAAGCTTGTCGGTCTTCAACGACCTTTCATGTTCACGCAAGCGTATGTTTACACACCGTCCAGTTTGTCCTATGTATGTCCGTTTGCAAGTTGTAGGTATGTTATATACTACGCCAACGCGGCAGGGCACATAGGTATTCACATGTTTTACACGGCAACGACCGTATTCAGAGCATCTCCTATCAACCATCCTCTCCACAGCAGGGCAAACACGCGAGAGCTTGTTAGGCGCACTGAAAACAACGTCAACATCATAACGCTTCGCAACCTTTTTTAACCGGTGCGCGGTCTTGTGCATATAAGGCACAACTGCGACCTTCGCCTTTTCCGCCTTGTTACTGTGAGGCACTGAAGTGCACCCCGATTTAACCCATCTGACAAGCTTCTCGCAGGTAGAGCCCAACAGGTTATCAGGGAACCCTGCTGCTTTTAGCCTGCTGATCTGTAGAGCAAAGCTAGCACTAACAGAATGAGGACATGATTTTGAGAGGGCAGACTTAATACACGAAAGCGCTATGCCATTTTTTACAATTCTCGAGTGGGCTGATCCATACTGGAGGAGTGGTTTAGTAGACCTAGGGTAAAAACCCCAACATACATGAGAGGAGAGGAATTGCAGCTTCAGGTCAAGAAACTGCAATTCATTATCCTTGGGAAGCTCAAAAGTGAACTTCAGTCCCGAACCACATTCCTTAAAAACTTTCAGGATGTCGATGCACACTCTTTGGTGATCATGCCTATCAAGTAAAATTAGATAATCGTCGACGTACCGAAAGGCACGCTTGTGGAGCCCAAGAAGACTTTTTTCCAACAACCGGTCCACTCTGCTAAGAAAAATTTCACAAAGAGTGGGAGCTACTCTGGAGCCAATACAAACTCCCGACTTTTGTACAAAGAGCTCATTGTGCCATCCTACAAAGGTTGCTTTGAGGTAAAAAGACAACAGCTCCAAGAACCCTCCCAATGAAACACCGCAACTTGTTCGAAACGTCAATTCATCGTTTCCCTGTGTTTTATCTTTTATATGCATATTCATTCTGCGGTGGTCTGGTTCTTTTTCTTGTTTTTGTAATGTGTGTGTATATCTTCTTTCGCTTTTTGATTAAAGCTTCAGTTGCTAGAAGCGCGTCGTCCTGTCTCCTTCCTACCTGTCCGTTGTGGTTTTTTTCGCGCCTTTTAAAGATGAACGCCGAAGGAGTTTTTCACTGAGCCCACGTCGGTGTATAGGCTTCGTGCGCTCAGTTGATGGCGCCACCGCTCTCCGAATGCGCAGCGCCAATGCGGTCAGTTGGCGCATTTTTTCCGTGTTCCCTTCCCGGCGCGTAGTTCGAAGTTGTGTGTGGTGAACGTCGATGCGTGAAAATAGCAACGAAAAACGAACCTCGCTTGCTTTCTAGCGGCTACGGACGAATAGCAAACGTTAAACGTTCAGAAATACATCAAACGAAGTAGTTCGCTTCGGCGTGGTGACTTGTATGCCGCTAATCACGTTTACTGCGTGAGATAAGAACTGCACAGTGTCTTTGATCCGTCGCAAATGTTCGGAAAATTCGTCGCACAAATAAAGGGCGTATAGTACGATGTGCTTTAGAAGCGAGTAAACTTTTTTCTTGGCATACGATAGAAAAATACTTTTTATCGGCAGCCTCGAGCGCTGCTTGTCCTATGATCGATGCGCATTATCAGAAAGCCGGGAAAGTTGAAATGACGTATAGTAACGACAAAAAGATAGAGACTGCATGAAGTGCCCGTCTCTTAGTTTTCTAGCGGTGTTAGTACGTCGAACACTTTGCTAAATTATATTTTTCAACATGTGCAACTGTGTTTTTCGTGTAGGTGCTTCGATCACAAAGCCGATCCTGAGGCCCCTCAGCCCGACAGTCGTGCACAGCCGGCAAAGTGGGGACTGTAGAGGACTGTTTTTCCTCGCGATGGTTGCCGCAAACTTCCGTTCGGCCTTACCGCGTATCCGCGTATCTGCCACGTATCTGCGTATCTGCGTATCCGCGTAAGGCCGCGTATCTGCGTGCTCCGCTGCAAATGCCGTGTAAAGGCGATAGAGGAGGCGCTGCGTTAGAGTTACTGTATATGCTACCTTAGCCTATACAGTAACTCTACGCTGCGTGAGACATGGACGCTATCTGGCAATACGTCGGGAAACATGAGCTTGTGCAGAGGGTTTTGTTCCTCCTTGGCAGAGGGCGTTCGTCGGCGCGCATAGCATGAAATTTTCAGCGCAGCTTAAGAAACTAGGGTCTTTATAATTACGTATCTATGTATTTGCTATTAAAGGAACACACCACCTCATACCTAGTGATGTTGCGCCTCAGATATGCGTAAATTTACTTTTTGATCGACAACGTTCACATGTATGAACACCCGTACCAGTTCAAGATGGGTGGGCGGTAAGCAAGTGGTTCAACTTTGGCCGGGTGGCTGAATCGGGTGACAAACAGACAGACAGACAGATAGACAGACAGATAGTCAGACAGACCAAAATTTCTGCGTTTAAGTTTCCCAAGAAAGACTATCGCCTTTAAAAAAGAAAAAAAGAACCAACACTGTGCCAATATTGCCAAGAGCAGTAGCGTAGCCAGAACTTTTCTTCGGTGGGGTTTAACCATACTTTATGTACGTTCATCCGTGCGTTTGTACGTGTGCGTGTATACATATACATGAAAAATTTAAAAAAATGGGGGGGGGGGATTTGAATCCACCTGGTTACGCCAGTGACTTCGATAGAAAGCGAAGAAAACCGTGCGAAGGCAAGACGCGTTTGCTTATCGGGCGCGTCGAACGGCTGCGTTCCAACGTTTTCGCCGATCAGCCTCGTACGACTTCCATCGAAAATAATAGAATGGTAGCTTAGGCAGTTTCCCGGCTGTGTTCTTGCAACTGTTACGGCATGTGAACTCGGAAGAGCAGATAGAAGTCGACTTTTTTCTCCGCGTACGCACGGGGACATTGACAACCTTCTGCGGCCAAGCGTGGCTGTGCGAAGGGAACAGGGACACTTTGCCAGAAGCAACCGCAGTGGCGCTGCATGTCCGTTTTGAAACAGCAGCGCACGAGGCCTATACACAAGAGCACGCCTATCTCGCACCCAGGTTGCTGGCGAGCCGAGCGCGTACTCTCACACCCAGACGCTGGACTGCCACGGCGCGCATGGGTTGAACCAAGTAAACAAGGCAAGCTGCAGCTCTGAGGCTTTAAAGTGCGAAAAAGTACCTACTCACGCCAGTTCTGCGTATAAGAGCTCGTATGGGCACTACTGCGTCGTCCTTGGATGCCAAAACAAGCAGCGCCGCAGGAGAATATTACATAGCGCTGTCTGCAACGATCACGACGCTCCACTGGAATTGTGCCGGTGCGGTGTTTCAGCTTCGCCGCGAGTGGATAATTGTAATTCAAGCAGAAAAACTGGGAGCCGAGCGAAAATTCGCAAGTAAGTACACTAACTACGTGTATTCTAGTGTGATGCCCACCTATTCCATTTTACGAACCTAGTTTGCGTGACACGCAGCTGGATTGAAGGCACCTTTTTGTGTGGGTGCACTTAATACCTTTCAGCGTTTCTTTTGACGAAACTGTAGCGCAAGGCAGTGCTGTCAAACACAAGCAAGGGCCATGCTTTGCCACTTTCAACGCAGTATTAAGTTTCAGTGCTTTCGATGGCATCCACGCCTTGAAGATTACAAGCTTTCGTCTTCAAATGGTAGAAAATGGTACGGTGTTCTGAAGAGCTGGCCGGAACTTCGTGTCTTCATTCCAGTGTTTGATGTCACCAAATTTATTTGGACACGAGGCATCCAGCTGCACAGAATACATATTTTGGTACGTATACGTAAACAGTACTTGCGCCTATGTCCTTTACGTCACAGACGCAGGCGTAGCGCTAGCTCAAACAGCGAAATTTTTAGCACATTTACACAGCAGCTATTCAATGAAACAAAGCAGGATTCCGCCCATTTCAATATCGGCCTAACCAATTAGAGTAGCACAGTTACGCTTGTCAAGCATCATTGTAACAGGATTGAAATCGCGCGGATAGCTTCCAAAAGGGATCTGTGAACGAAACCACAGGTGATACTCCCTGATTAAAATAGATACTCCGACTTAACACAACAAAGAACGCGATGCGCTCAAGGATCTCAAGTCAGACAATTCTATTGTCATCCTTTCGGCTGATAAAGGAAAAGGCACGGTTTTGCTAGACCGAAGGGACTATGAGGAGAAAATGCACAACATCTTGAGCGATTCCTCGCATTTTGTGAAGCTGACCCGTGACCCGACAGCAAAATCGGAACGACAACTGGTGGAACAGTTACGGGCACTGCGCAACAAGGGAGGCACTGATCAAGCGTTGTACCGCCGACTGTTTTCTTCGGATGGGGCCACGCCAACGATTTATGGGCTGCCCAAGGTTCACAAGGAGGGCTGACCTCTTCGCCCTATCGTGTCCTTCGTTGGGTCACCAACTTATAACTTGTCAAAGTTTCTGGTTGGGTTGCTGGGACCGTTAACCGAGAACAATGGCCGGTCAGTCAAAAACTCTCGGGAATTTGCAACTGTTGTGCGTACGCAGCAGCTTGATGATGATGATGTGATGGTATCTTTTGACGTTGTTTCTTTATTCACAAATGTTCCTGTTGTCCTGGCAATTGAGGTTGCGGAGGCCCGTTTGAAAGAGGACATGAATTTGCAAAGTCGTACGTCGATGTCGGTAGAGGATATTGTAATTTTGCTGCGGTTTTGCCTGAAACAAACGTACTTCAGTTTCAACAACACAGTTTACCACCAAATTGAAGGTTGCCCTATGGGATGTCCAGTATCCGTCACCATGGCCAGCTTAGTGATGGAGCACGTCGAAACACGGGCGCTGGAGGTTCTACCTTTTCAGTTGAAACTATACCGTAGGCATGTTGATGACACTTTCGTCATCCTGAAGAGGGCAAATCTGGTTGCTTTCCATGAGGCACTGAACGGCGTACATCCTGCCATTAAGTTTACCTATGAAGTAGAGAAGGATAACGCCTTGCCATTTTTGGATATACTTGTCCGCAGGGCTTGTAATGGCGGGGTGGAAACAACAGTGTACCGGAAACAATGCGATACCGGAGGCTTTTTGTCCTTCCACTCACATCACCCGGCCGAGCACAAACGGTCCGTCGTGAGGATGTTCTTGTCCCGTTGCGATGCTGTTTGTTCTGATCAGCACTTGCGGCGACATGAGATGGAAAATGTGGTTGGTGCGTTGGAGCAAAGGCATTATCCGAGGACGTTTATCAACGACACCATGAGACGTATGCGAGGGGGAACAAGAAGTGCGGCACGAGAAAACACAACATCCATTGTTTCCATTCCTTACGTTGAGGGCGTGTCAGACTGTGTTCGGAGAGCACTTCGTCCGCTGAGCATTAAAACCGTTTTCAGACCTCACTGTACCTTGGGGAACGTGTTCACCAAGCCTAAGACCGCACCCCTGCGAACGATCAAAGCGGGGTCGTCTACAAGGTACGTGCGGGGACTGCGACGCCACATACATCGGCGAAACAGGCACGAAGCGGTCAACGAGGCTCAAAGAGCACAAAGGGGACGTCGCCAAAGCCATCCATGCCACACATTCCAAGAGCGAACTCGTCGAAAACTGCTGGACGACGGGGCATGCCTTCGTCTTCAGTAATGCGACGACGCTGGTTCGGGAACAAAGGTGGGGCAAGAGAAAGCTTCTCGAGTCGTGGTTCATCCGTTGTGACAGGTCGGCGTGCAACAGCAACCGTGGCCCCCTACCGGATGTGTACAGAGACATACGGGACTAGAAATAGACTGGGTATACCTTCGCTCATTCGGTGCCAGTTCATACTGAAGATGCCACCCGCATAGCGAAACGTCTGTGTAGTTTTTTTGTTATATTTTGTTGTGTTAAGTCGGAGTATCTATTTTAATCATGAACTCTCCTGGCTTTTGGAACATTTTTTCACTCCCTGATAGCACGGCTTGTGAGCAAGACGCATTTGCTTCACGAGAGTGCTCGTGAAGCAAAAATTCCACTCCACGAAGCTATCCGGAAAGCATGCACTAATTATATGCGATGCATGTTGAAATGATGAGTTTTCGCAAAATGTTGCTCGCAACTTGAAATATGCGGCAACAAAGCATAGTTTCACTCTTTCGCGAGCTGCACTACAATTATGACTCAGGCGTACTACCGCGAGAATGTTTTTTAACAAATGTAACAGCGTACGTGCCTGACGAGGTTGCTTCCGCAGCCTGCTCAGCACGTACTGTATACATTGCGGACTTTCATGAGCAAAGTGTTCTTGATGTTTAATAAACACAGCGAAAATGTCCAGGTTAGAAAAAAAAAGCGAAACACGCTCTTCGGGGGACTGAGATTCGCCTTTGCTCTGCGTAGCGTCTGCTGGCATGGCAGTCCAAGGACGTTGCTTCGTAGAGTTTGCGATAGATGGCGCGACGCCGATGCAAATTGGGCGCTACGCATAGCATTCTCTTTGTTCTGGTCTATAGGTGTCCATACCCAAACACGCTCGCCGGGCTGGTATTCCACGAAGCGTCGTCGGAGATTGTAACGGCGGCTGTCGGCCATCTGCTGATTCTTGATGCGTTGACGGGCGCGCTGTCGGGCTTCTTCGCGCTGAAGGTAAACAATGACGTCCGGGATTTCTTCGTCGGGGATGCTGGGTAACAAGGCGTCGAGCGTCGTTGCCGGGTTCCTTCCCTGGACCAACTTGTAGGGCGTCATCTGCGTCGTTTCTTGCACGGCCGTTTTGTATGCGAAGGTCACGTACGGAAGGATGCCATCCCAGGTCTTGTGTTTAACGTCGACGTACATGGCCAGCATGTCGGTGATGGTCTTATTTAGGCGCTTGGTCAGGCCATTGGTCTGTGGGTGGTAGGCGGTGGTCCGGCGGTGGCTTCTCTGGCTGTATCTCAGAATCGCCTGAGTTAGGTCGGCAGTAAAGGCTGTACCTTTGTCAGTGATGAGGACCTCTGAGGCGGCATGACGTAGGACGACGTTCTCAACGAAGAACTTAGCTACCTCGGCGGCACTGCCTTTGGGCAGGGCGCGTGTTTCGGCGTAGCGGGTTAGATATTCGATAGCTACGACGATCCAATTATTACCTCTAGTCGACGTTGGGAATGGCCCCAGGAGATCCATCCCGATCTGCCGGAACAGTCGCCGAGGTGTCTCGATCGGCTGAAGAAAGCCCACTGGTCTTGTTGGTGGTGTCTTGCGTCGCTGACAGTCTTGGCATGTCCTTATGTAGTGAGTGACGTCAGCGGCAAGGCGTGGCCAGTAGCACTTTTCCTGTATTCTTGCCAGCTTTCGGGAAACACTGCGGTGTCCTGCTGTCGGGTCGCCGTGCAGGGCCTGGAGGACTTCCGGTCGCAATTATGAAGGCACCACGAGAAGCTACTTGGTTCGAAGTGGTGAGAAGTTCTTCTTTTGGAGAACGCCAGCGCGTAAGAAAAACGACGCCAATGCTCACTTCAATACTCTCGGAACGACAGTGGTCTTGCCCTCGAGTTTTCCATAAGGGCTCTGAGTGCAGGATTAGATCGCTGTTCAGCGAAATCGTCCGCACTTATGGTTCTCAAGAAGTAATCATCATCCTGCTCGTCTTGCGGCGGTTGGTCCACGGGTGCACGAGACAGGCTGTTGGCGTCAGAGTGTTTTCATCTGGACTTGTAAACGACCGTAATGTCGAATTCTTGAAGTCTCAAGCTCCATCGTGCGAGGCGACCTGAAGGATCCTTCAAGTCAGCTAGCCAACACAAGGCGTGGTGGTCGCTCACAACTTTGAAGGGCCTGCCGTACAGGTAGGGGCGAAACTTGGATGTAGCCCAGATGATGGCCAGGCACTCCTTTTCTGTTGTGGAATAGTTAATTTCTGCCTTTGATAGCGACCGGCTAGCATAGCTGACAACCCTTTCCATTCCGTGGGTCTTCTGCACAAGAACGGCGCCTACTCCTACGCTGCATGGGTCGGTGTGGATTTCCGTATGGGCGTATTCGTCGAAATGCGCAAGTATCGGAGGCGTCTGCAGGCGTCGTTTCAATTCTTGAAATGCTTGAAGTTGCGAGGTTTCCCACCTGAATTCATTCGACATCGGTCTTCGTGAGTTGCGTCAGTGGCTCGGCGATCCGTGAAAATTTGTTGACGAAACGTCTGTAATAGGCGCACAAGCCCAGAAATCGGCGTACGGCCTTCTTGTCGGTGGGCGGCGGGAAGCCAGTAATGGCAGTTGTTTTCCGTGGGTCCGGGCGAACTCCATGCTTGCTAAGGACATGGCCCAACAAAAGAGTTAGTCGTACGCGAAGCGGCACTTTTCTGACTTTAAGGTGAGTCCAGAGGTCTTGATTGCTTGAAGTACAGTTTCAAGGCGGCGGAGGTGTTCGTCAAAGCTTGAGGCGAACACAACGACGTCATTCGAGTACACAAGGCACGTATTCCACTTCAATCCAGCCAGCACGGTGTCCATAACGCGCTGGCATGTCGCAGGTGCCAAGCAAAGACCAAAGGGCATGACTTTGAACTCGAAGAGGCCGTCTGGTGCTATAAAGGTGGTCTTCTCTTGGTCTCTCTCGTCGACTTCGATTTGCCAGTTGCCGGTCTTGAGGTCCATCGACGAAAAGTACATCGCGTTGTAGAGTCGATCCAGGGTGTCGTCTATCCGTGGGAGAGGGTACACGGCCTTCTTTGTGATTTTGTTCAGGCGGCGATAATCGACGCAGATGCACAGGATTCCGCCTTTATTCTTCACTAACACCACGGGTGATGCCCACGGACTCTTCGAAGGCTGGATGATGTCGTCGCGTAGCATTTCATCGATCTTTATCGTCTCGCGTTCTGGCGTCGAAACTCTGTACGGGCTCTGGCGGAGTGGTCTGGTACTTTCCTCAGTTATGATGCGGTGTTTTGCGACTGGGGTCTGCCGAATTCTTGACGACGACTAAAAGCAGTCCTCGTATTGCAGGAGCAGGGTTCTGAGCTGTTCTTGCTTATGCATCGAAAGGCTCGGATGGAAGTCGAAAGCTGGTTGAGGAGCTCGGTTCGTCGGAGTAGATTCGGTAGAATCGGTGAAGGCGATAACACTGGTGGCTTCCACATTTTCTTCGATGTAGGCAACCGTCGTGCCTTTGTTCACGTGCTCGTTGCTAAAATTCGTGAGCACCATTTTTGCTTTCCCTCCACGCAGCTCGGCTAGTCCTTTTGCGTCGCAAATCTCGCGTTGATCAACAAGTGCTGGTCTCCTTCAACAATGCCTTCAAGGTCTGCTGATTTTTGAGTGCCGAGGGAAATAATGACGCTCTTGCGAGGAGGGAGCGTGACATGGTCTTCGAGCACATTCAAGGCGTGCTTTAATGGTAGCGTGTGCGGTGGTAATGCTTTTTCTGTAGATCATGTTATCGACTTGGTTCTCAGGTCGATGACTGCACCTTGAAGGCCAAAGAAGTCCATACCAAGTATGACATCCCTGGAGCAATGCTGTAGGACTACGAGGTTTGCGGGATAAATCCGGTTGGAGACCCTCGCTGTGCAGATTCCTGCCGGCGTTACTAGGTGACCTCCAGCTGTCCGGATTTCGGGGCCTTCCCAGGCTGTCTTGACTTTCTTCGCCTTCGTGGCACACGGTCCAGTGATGAAAGAATATTCGGCTCCGGTGTCGACGAGAGCTGTAGCGCTGTGGCCGTCGATAAGAACGTCGAGGTCGCTAGTTCGTCGTCTTGCGTTGCGGTTGGGTCGTAGCGTGGGATCACGGCTTCGTCGATTTGTCCCGCTGTTTCGACGTTGCGTCGTCAGGTTTTCTTCGGGCCACGAAGTTTCGTCGTGAGGGCTTCGTCCGGTTTGCGTCGTGTTCTTAGGGCATCGTCGTGGCGTTGTCGGTGGCGGCGGAAGAGGATTTTCGGTAGTTCGTCGTACAGCAACCGCACCTCCATCAGTTGCTGCCCTTAGTTTTCCGGATACGGTCTAGGTGACCGGCCCCGCGCTGGGCCAGTGTACGGCCGGCGTTTGGGAGAGACGTAGCGGCCTGGTGATGGCGATCGGGAGGATTCTCGGGGAGTCCATTGAGCTCCTGCGAGATAGTCGGCGATGTCGCGTGGCCGTTCACCTCGTTCTGGACATGGCGCGTTGATGGCAAATCCCCGCAGGCCCACCTCACGGTAGCGGCAGCGGCGGTAGGTGTGACCAGCCTCTCCGCAGTGGTAGCAGAGCGGTCGGGGGCACGCCAGACATCGATTTGCCTCGGGGTGCAGCGCTGGCCGACAGGTGGACTGTAGGGCGTCGGTGGCGGCGGCGGCGTCTGGCGACGGTACTGCGGCGGTGTGTCGTCTTGGCGTGGGCGTGGAGGATGAGCATGACGGCGGGCTGCAGCAGCATAGCTCATAGCTTGCGGCTGCGGCTCTGCTAGCTGAGGCGCGCCAAGTGAGTGCTGGATCTCCTGGCGCACGACGTCGGTGATGGAATCTACTTGAGGTTGCGACGAAGGTAGAATTTTTCGCAGCTGATGCACGATTGCTCGAATCGTCTCACGCAGGTCGGCGGATTCTAGTGCTTGAACGTCGGCGTAGCTTGTGGCCGAGAAGCTGCGGTTGTATTGCCGCGTTCGCATCTCAAGCGTTTTCTCGATTGCCGAAGCCTCCGAAGCAAATTCAGCGACCGTCTTCGGTGGGTTCCTTATCAATTTAGCGAAGAGTTCCTGTTTGACACCGCGCATGAGGAACCTCACTTTCTTCTCTTCGGGTATACTTGGGTCGGCGTGTCGAATGAGGCGATTCATTTCTTCCGTGTAGATGGCAATATTTTCATTGCGCAGCTGCACATGGGTCTCCAGCATAGCCGCGGCCCGTTCCTTGCGGACCACGCTCGTGAACGTGCTTAGGAACGCCGTTCGAAAAAGATACCATTTGTAGGGCGGGTTTTCGGTTCTCGAACCACGTCCTCACGGCGTCTTCTAGGTAGAAGTATACGTGGCGCAGCTTGTCCTCGTAGTTCCAGTTATTAAATGTTGAGACCCTTTCGAAGGTTTCGAGCCAAGATTCGGGGTCTTCACATGGCGAACCACGGCAGGTCGGCGGCTCTCTGGGTGGCTGCATCATGATCGCCGTAAGGGACACTGCGGCAGTCATCGTCCCTGTTCTCATCGTTGCCGTGGCCCTTGGCTTGTCCGGTATAAGCCCGTATTCTCGTGGGAGACCTTGCTGTCTCCCACGAGGCAGCAAGGTCTCGGTCTTGCAGTCTGCTGCTGCCTTGCTGTCTTGGTCTTGCTGTCGTGGGAGACAGCAAGGTCTTGCCGTCTCCCACAAGACAGCAAGACAGCAAGACTGCGGGTCTGCCGCGGTCTGCGGGAGACCCGCAGACCGCGGTGCGATCTTTCATAAGCTTCACGATTCTTTTTGACCATTCCGTTAAGATTGCGCGCAGAACGGGAATAGTCTAGTTTCTTTGAAATATTTCGCGGCCACCAGCGACAACGCTGGAATCTTCGATGGCGCACATATAAATGCCGCCACGATGTACCGCCTGCCTGTTTTATGGATGGCCGACGCGCTGCTCAGTGCTACCCGTGTACAGGGTGTATTGCTGTAGTTTGCCTTTTCGTTTCCGCTCCGCTTCCCGGCCACAAGTTCGGCCAAAGAGCTTCATCTTGGACACGCCGACAGCTGCCTTCGTTGACGGCACGACCCGGTTACATCTGGTGGAGGTGCGGCTTCATGATCCGGACGCCACCGCGTGGTGTTGACCTAAGCCCAAGCCGCGAAGACGCCGCCAGAGACACCCGGATGGTCAAACTAGCCGCAGGCAGAAGCGACTAGAGCCAGAGTACGGGCTTCTTCGCGGAAACACAAGGCAATCCAAGAGCGTGACCTCGACCGCAGGGACGATGACAACTGGTGTGCTGCCTACACCGATCGGGCTCCGGCAGCCCATAAAGCGCCAACATTCCGCGGATTATTATTCGAACACCCGGAAAGTTGGCTGTAGGCATACGACCGGGTTGCTGTATTCAACCACGGGAGCAACGTCTATTTCGCCTTGTAGGATGCGGCTAGGACGTGGTTCGAGAACCAAGAGTCAACCCTGACAACGTTGGACATTTTGCGCTGCAGGTTCTTGGCCACCTTCACGAGCGTCGTCCGAAAGAAGAGGGCCGATGCTCTCCACGACACCCGTGTCCCACTGCAAAACAAGAACATGGCACTTTTCACTAAACAAATGACCGCTCTTCCTCCACGCAGACCCGGAAATAGCACAACCAACTAGCCCAGTCAGCCACTTTATTAAAAAACAGCGCTTGTCCCGTCTGTTGCTGCCCGCCGTGTGTTAACCTTAAGTAAGGACAACCAACTACAGTCAGCCACTTCAGCACACAACGCGAACCAGACAGAGCACTAACGACGAAACCTCGTGGATCGAAGTAGACCTGACGACGCAACGGGGAAGCAGCGCAACAAACCGACGTAGCCGTGACCCGACGCCACGACTAAACTGCAATGCGAGACGACGAAGTAGCGACCTCGACCTTCTTATCGTCGGCCACAGCGTCACAGTTCTCGTCGACACCGGAGCCGACTATTCCGTCATCAGTGGGCAGTTCGCGACAAAGCTGCAGAAAGTAAAGACTGCTAGGAGTGGACCCGAAATCCCGACAGCTGTAGGCCACCTGATAACGCCGAATGGTGTCTGCACGGCGAGAGTCACCGTCAATAACCGGACTTATCCTGCGAGCTTTGTAATCCTACAAAACTGCTCCGGGGATGTGACCCTTGGAATGAACTTCCTAAGTGACCACGGCGCCGTCATAGACCTGAGGTCTGAGTCGATAACACTAACCTCAGACAAAGCGATCCCACCCCACGCGACGCCAGAGACCCATGTATTGAATGTAATAGAAGAGCAGGCGACCGTTCCGCCGCGCTCCAGCGTCATTTCCGTCGGCATCGAAAAACCTGCGAACCTTGAAGGCGTCATACAGGGCGATCAGCACGTGCTCCTGAACCGTCAAACTTGCGTCGCAAGCGGCATAGCAGAGCTGCGTGATGGTAAAGCAAGGTAGTGCTGACAAACTTGAGCCTCGACTATAGGCACCTCAACATTGGTACGACCGTCGCCTACATCGACGAATGTGTGGCCGACAGCAACGCCTTCGCCCTCTTCGATGCTGCCGAACCTGCTTTTACGAATCGAGTTCCTGAAGCAGATTTGGACGTCAACCCGAGCCTTCCGAAGGCCAAGCAAGACTAGATAAAACCCTGCTCCTGCAATACAAAGACTGCTTCTCGTCGTCGTCAAGAATTCGACAGACCCCAGTCACGAAACATCGCATCATAACAGAAGAATGTGCGCGACCAATCCGTCAGAGCCCGTCACGAGTTTTGACGTGAGAACGTGGGGCCGTCAAGAAACAGGTCGACGAAATGCTACGCGATGACATCATCTAGCCATCCAGGAGTCCGTGGGCGTCACCTGTGCTGTTAGTGAGGAAGGCGGATGGGACCCAAAATTTCTGCGTCCATTATCGTCGCCTGAACAAAATCACGAAAAAGAACGTGTACCCTCTGCCACGTATAGAGGACGCCCTTGATCGACTCCACAATGCGAAGTACTTTTCTTCGATGGACCTCAATACCGGCTACTGGCAAATCGAAGTCGACGAGAGAGACCGAGGAAAGACTGCTTTCATAACAGCGGACGGCCTGTTCGATTTCAAGGTCAGCCCTTCGGTCTTTGCTCGGCACCTGCGACATTCCAACGAGTCGTGTATACAGTATTAGCTGGCTTGGAGTGGCAAACTTGCCTGGTTTACTTGGACGACGTCGTTGTGTTTTCCTCGATCTTCGACGAACGCCTCCAGCGCCTTCAATCCGTACTTCAAGCAACCAAGAGCTCTGGGCTCACCCTGAAGCCATAGAAGTGCCGCTTCGCCCTCGAGGAGCTCTTGTTATTGGGTCACGTGATGAGGAAGACTGGAGTGCACCCAGACCCGCAGAAAACAGCTGTCATCGCCGCTTTCCCGCCTCCCACCTACAAAAAGGCCGTGCGCCGATTTCTCGGCTTGCGCGCCTATTACAGACGCTTTGTCAGACTTTTCACGGATTGCCGAGCCACTAACGCAGCTCACTAAGACCGACATCGAATTCAGGCGGCAAACAGCGCCAGTCGAAGCATTTCATGAACTGAAACGACGACGCCTCGAGACAACTCCTATACATGCGCATTTCGACGAATACGCCGATACGGAGATTCACACCGATTCAAGCAGCGTAGGACTCGGCGCCGTCCTTGTGCAGCCGACGGATGGACTGGAAAGGGTTATCAGCTATGCTTGCTTAAGACTTCAAGAATTCGAAATTACCGTCGTGTACAAGTCCGGAAGGAAACACTCCGACGCCGACTGGTTGTCTCGTGCCCCCATCGACCCACCACCACCCGACGACCAGGATGATGACAACTTCTTGGGAGCCATAAGTGCCGACGACTTCGCCGAACGACAGTGAGCCGACCCGCAACTGAAAGCTCTAGTAGAATACCTGGAGTGACGGACCATCGTTGTCCGAAAAATATTCAGGCAAGGATTGGTATCATTTTCCCTGAAAAACAATGTCCTCGTATAGAAGAACCTCTCTCCGGCCTGAGCCACCTACCTTATCGTTGCACCTTCGGGACTGCGACCAGAAATTTTGCATGACCTGCACGACAACCCGACGGCTGGACACCTCGGACTTTCCCGCGCGCGCGCACAAGTACAGGAAAAGTACTACTGGCCGCGTCTTTCCGCCGACTTCACTCGCTACGTAAAGACGTGCCGAGACAGTCAGCGACAGAAGACACCGCCCACGAGACCAGCAGGCTTCCTTCAGCCTGTCAAGTCTCCTCGGCGACCTTTCCAGCAGATCGGGATGGACCTCCTGGGGCCGTTCCCAACGACGACTTCCGGAAATAAATAGATCGTCGTGGCTACCGACTACCTCACCCGCTACGCCGAAACAAAATCCCTGCCCAAAGGCAGTGCCACTGAGGTAGCCATGGTCTTCGTTAAGAGCATCGTCCTTCGACACGGCGCCCCAGAGGCTCTCATCACCGACAGAGGTACGGCGTTTACGGCTGACCTAACTCAGATCTTGGAATACACCCACACAAGTCACCGCCGGACCACCGCGTACCACCCAGAGACCACAGGCCTGACCGAGCATCTAAATAAGACCATCGCCGACATGCTGGCCATGTACGTCGACGTCCAACACAAGACGTGAGCCGCCATCCTTATCCTTCCATACGTGACCTTCGCGTAAAACACGGCCGTACAAGAAACGACGCAGATGACGCCATACAGGTTGGTCTACGGACGGAGCCCGGCAACGACGCTCGACGCCATTTACCAAACGTGACCGCCGAGGAAAACATCGACGTGACCACCTACATATAACGCGCTGAAGAAGCACGACAGCTTGCCCACTTACGGATCAAGAACGATCATACGAATGACAGCCACCGCTGCAACCTTCGACGACGGCACATGGAATACCAACGCGGTGACCGTGTAAGGGTATGGACGCCAATACGCCGACGGGGACTTAGTGAGAACCTTCTTCGACGATACTTCAGACCGTACAGGCTACTTCGACGCCTCGGCTCAATAGGCTACGAGGTTGTCCCTGACGGCATTACGAACTCTCAGTGGCACCGTGTGCGACCTGAAGTTGCACATCGGAGCGCCTTGTGTTACGTGTCCTTCTCCTCGTCTGGTCTGTTGTTTTCGCCGGCGCTGTTCTACTACAATTATGAACCAACTAGCCCAAAAGTACATTTTGACAAGTTGTCCATGTCGTGCGCCTCAAGCCCTATTACGCGCGTTAGTGAATCTGAGGACTGTACCTTTGATTTATTATTGTACTTTTTTGCTTTATTGTTGTTATTTATTGTCGCATGCATTGGCCACACCCCCTCGTGTTCTGTTTTAGGCATCAGGACGATGCTTTCTCAGAGGGGGGCATTACCACGCACGCTTGTTGTTATCACTTTTCCAGTATTAAATGCGAAGCATTTCTTAGCGAACCTCTGGCACTTTGAGCGTTTCTATCTACGTATCTATCTATCTATCTAGCCGCCTACGTCTGGGTGCTCTCATGATCGCCTCCTTAACTTTTAAATGCGAAGCATTTCTTAGCGAACCTCTGGCACTTTGAGCGTTTCTATCTACGTATCTCCAACTATCTATCTAGCCGCCTACGTCTGGGTGCTCTCATGATCGCCTCCTTAACTTAGTGTAGAGCAAAATTTGCATGGGAGGGTAAGAAGATTTGACGAATATGATTGCCGGGTCATGACATCAATAACCTTAAAATCCTGTCGCGTACGTCGTCAAACCCTTACCACTAGACACGTGTGGCACATACCCGTTTACCACGGGCCGCGGTGTACGGGTATGCGCCACAGGTGATTGACAGTTTATATCTACCCAGGAACGGCGAGAACACACATTGGTAACTTAAATGCTAGAGTGTTAAGGAAAACCAACATCGGCAACGTTGACTCAACGAATGGAAAGAATGAAAATTAGGATCCTAGCAGGAATCGAACCCAAGCATTCTGCGTGGCAATCAGTTATTCTACCACTGAGCCACGCCAGGTCTATAAACTGGTTTGGAAAAACTGCCTACGCAGGCGTAATAACGGTGCACCGTCAATTGTGGTTGTGGTGCTGGCTATCTAATTTGACAAGAAAGCAATAAACATTACATGATACTCCTACGATGTGTACTCCTACGATACAGGCGCTATATCAGATTAACATCTGTAGTTCCAGTGTTGGCTCCGCTTTCACAGCAGTCTAATAAACACTACGTTTGTATTCCTATGATTCAGCAAGCTATATTGAAGCATTGCTCGACCCCGGAGGAATACATTACCGAAAGTTACATATGATATCCACATCACCGCACGGTAAGGTGCACTTCGTCCACCAGAACAACGCAGTGTCCTCTTCATTTCTTACGAGGCTAGGCGATGGCCTCATGCTGACCGAGGATGATGCCAGATTGATTGACAGACGCTTTGTAGACTCGGCCACATAGGCCACATACGCCCAGGTAGTCTACGAATACGACAAACACCGCCCACTGATGTTGGTCTACGTAGCACTATCCAGGCCTACAAGCGTCGACGGCCTATACCTGGCCAACGCGAAGGGCGGCTTCAGGTTCCGACATGTCGCCGGCTCTGTCGACAGACAATGTGTCGACGAAATGAACGAGGCATCCACGAATTCCAACAGCTCTACTATACCACATACTTCACTACACATGGACCCCTCGTCACCACGATCACGACCGGATCCTTTAACAAGTCATGACCATCTGCTGGTGCTCACTGATCACGGTGACGATGCCCTTGTTCAAGAACTGTCAAGAACTTCTTGCACACATGCGCACAGGTTCGTGAAACGTGCATGCGTTCTCGGGACACGTATAAGCACTACATATCAGCTTACCGCTTCTGGTGTTGGTAATACCCACGTTGCCATTGGCAGCGTTACCCAACCGTAAACAACTGGTTATATAACACATATGCGGCTCTTCAACCTATATATGTGTGCGTATAAAATTTATACAAATCTTTAGCGTCATTTTGTAACATGTCGCTCAGTAAAATAAGTTACGCCACTGTCACCTACCCGCCGCATGCTTCGCATAACATCGACTTCCACGGTACGTGGGATCTGCCGAACTTTTTTTGGTTTTCGGCCACAAAGACTGTCAGCAACGCTAAGCGGAAACCGCGCCTCTTTGTTCCAGAAGCTTCGCGATTATTGTACATCGTTTTAAGATGGCGCGCAAGACGCGAATACTCGAGCTTATTCCAGAGCCTGCGCGACAACCAGTGATAACGCTGGAATTTTCGACGGCACATGTATAAATGCCGGCGTGCTTCACCGCTTGTCAGTTGATCGACGGCCGACGCTCTGTTCGCCGCTATCAGCGGTTACCGTGTGTAATTCTATAAATTAAATTTCCGTTTCTCGGCCACAAGTTCGGCCACATAAAGCTTCATCTTGGACACGTCGCCTGCGGTCTTCGTCCCCGTCACGACCCCGTGACAATATCAAAGTTTCGCCCCTACCTTACGGCAGGCTCTTCAATGTTGTGAGCGACTACCATGCCTTGTTTCGGCTAGCCAACTTGAAAGATCTTCGGGTCGGTTCGCGCACGGTGGAGCCCGAGACTTCAAGAATTCAACATTACCGTCGTTTACAAGACCGGACGAAAACACTCCGACGCCGACTGCCTGTCTCGTGCCCCCGTCGACGCACCGCCGCAGGATGACCAGGATTATGACTGCTTCTTAGGAACCATAACTGCCGACGACTACGCTGAACGACAACGAGCAGACCGTGAAGTCAGGGGCCTCATGGAATACCTCGAGGGCAGCACCACCGTCGTCTCGAAGGTATTTAAGAGAGCACTAAAGTCGTTAATTGCGAAATGGCTTTCTTCAAAAGAAGAACTCCTCGGCACTTCGAGCGAAGCACTTTCTCGTGGTGCCTTCAGCATTGCGACCAGAAGTCCTGCAGGCCTTACACAATGGCCCGACCGCAGGACACCTGGGTGTTTCCCGCACGCTCGCAAGATTGCAGGAAAAGTGCTACTGGCCACGCCTTCTCGCTGACATCGCTCGTAACGTAAGGACTTGCCGACATTGTCAGCGACTATGCCACCCGGACTTCTACTGTCCATCCAGCCACCTCACCAGCCGTTCCAGCAATTTGGGAAAGATTTACTGGGGCCGTTCCCGACCTCGACTTCCCGAAACAAGTGGATCATTATAGCTACCGACTACGTCACCCACTATACCGAGACAAGGGCCCTGCCTAAAGGCAGTGCGTCCAGGTAGCCATGTTCTTCGTTGAAAACATCGTCCTGTGTCTTGGCTCCCCGGAGGTCCTCTTCACCAACAGAGGTGCGGTGTTTACTGCTTACCGAACTCGGGGAATATTGAGACACAGCCTAACAAGCCATCCAGCGTACCATTCACATACTAACGGCCTCACCGAGCGGCTAAGCAAGACCATCGCCGACTTGCTGGTCATGTACGTCGACGTCGAACACAAGACGTGGGATGCCATCCTTCCGTGTGTGACCTTCGTATACAACGCGGACATGCAAGAAACGACGTAAACGACGCCGTATAACCTGGTCTACTGAAGGAGCCCTGCAAGTGTTTGACATTTTGTCCGCACAAAAAAGACGAGGGCAGAGGGAGGTACGACGACACGGGCGGTAATTTTTTTTTCATCAGTCTAGTGGGCCAGCCACCTGTCCAAGTAAGACATTTCCGATTGAAATAATCTGATAGAGGTGTCACTGACACAATCATCACTTTTCTTTCTAATAAAGTAAGCTTCTAATAGCTCTCGAGCTGTTTGATCTTGGCTTCTGCCCAGAATCTTTATCCCTTGAAACCATGGTTCACACGTGCAGTCTTTACAGTGCGCAGGCAGGTGCGCCAAAACGTCTCCTTTTTTTAAATTTTGCTCGTGTTCCCTGGTTCGATCACTTAGGCACCGCCCCGTCTGCCCTATGTAGGACTTGCCGCACGTCAGGGGGATTTCGTACACGACTCCTGTAAGCACTTCGCGTACGGCTTTGCATGGTTTTTACCACAGCCGAGACTTCTTTTAGGTTCTCTGGAGGGGCGGGGGCAGAGTCGTCGTACCTCCCTCTGTCCTCGTCTTTTTTGTGTGGTCAAAATGTCAAACAGTAAGCACCAACTAGGCCAAACGCAAGTCCTCCTAGAGCCCTGCAACGACGCTCGACGCCATTTTACCAAACGTCTCCGACGAAGAAAACTTCGACGTTACCGTCTACCTTGAGCACATCGAAGAAGCCCGACAACTCGCGCGTCCGCGCAACCAGAGCCGGCAAAACACAGACAGCCATCGTTACAACCTTCGACGACGTCGCGTAGAATACCAGCCTGGCGACCGTGTCTGGGTCTAGACGCCAATACGCCGACTCGGACTTAGCGAGAAGCTTCTTCGACGATACATCGGACTGTACAGGGTATTTCGACGTCTCGATGAACTCCACTGCGAGGTTATCCCCGACGGCATGACGAACTCTCAGCCAGGGTCGTCAGGTCGAAACGGCAGGAAATAGCTAAGAAATCAGAAAAACTAGCCGGACAGTAACCAACTGGAGCCAAGGGCAGTAAAACTAGCCAAAAGTATCCATATGTCTGTGAAACAAGCTTTGACGTTGTTATTAAATCACTAAATTCAACAGCGTTTTCATGGAAATGTAAATAAGTACACCAAAAGCCCTTCAAAACCATAATTTTTAGATTAAAGCATAATTTGTGGACTTTATGAAGCATTTCGTGCTAGATGAGTGTTTCTGGGGGTATTGCAGAAACGGTAGCCTCTTCACGCGTCTTTCTTGACCTTTCCTAATAGGGCTAGAAGTCCCAGTGACAATAAAAATGGGTACTGAATGAGTGTGCTCAAAATCGCAGTTGCTCTTATTAAAACATAAATGGTGCGACTCCAGCAAGTGTTCCTCACGTAATGACGAAGTCTGAGAAATTAATACTCTCAAGTCGCAGTCCGTACGTTATCATAAGAAACGACACAACCAGTGCGTCAGATATAATACTTCTAATGTTAATGAGTGCATAGCGTCCAGGATGCGGAGCATTTTCGGTTGTCCTGTTCACTTCCACTTACAGTTTAAAGTCGCGTTCAGCAATAGGTGACCTGCGAAATGAGGCCCCATGCAACAGTTTTACTGCCAATCCCAGCCACTTACTTATTCAATCTTTTCTTTTTACAGCGAAAGCTGTTATGCGGTCATTTTACCGGCCGTTTTTGGCACCGTAGTTGTCCGCCGCCGCCGCCGCCGGTGTCCGTAACCAGTATCGCTCGAAATAAGAAAAAAAAAACGAAATATGAAAAAATTACAGCATGGAACGAGGTTCGAACCTGGGCCCTCTGCGTGGGAGCCCAGTATTCAACCTCTGAGGCATGCCGGTCCTTGAAACTGCTTTGCAAAAAGGTCCTGTACAGGCTTCATGTGGGGAAGGAGCCACATTAGCATGTGTAATATAGCGTGGTAGGAGAGTAAAATAAGCACCAGGCGTCGGACAACGCGAATTCTGTAACCAGGCGTCACACAATGCGAATTGCGCAACGAATAGGTTGTTGAATGCTTCCAACCCATTACAAAGCGCTCTGCCATAATTCTTCATCGTCATCAGGCACGGCATCAACAAAGTGCGCATAATGCCTTATATGCATTTAGCAGGTACCAACGCTCTCCGTAGAATGACGAAAAATGGCACAGTGCCTGCTGCCCTACTTCTCAAAAATTACAGTGATTTATAGCGTAGTGGGTTCGTCGCAAGTGCACTTGTATTGGTTGCCACGGAAGCCCATAAGCGCATGATCCACTTGCTCGGGGTCTCAGTAAAATTACAATGATTTATAGCGTAGTGGGATCCTCGCAAGTGCACTTGTATTGGTTGCCAAGGAAGCCCATAAGCGCATGATCCATTTCCTCGGGGTCTCAGTAAAGTTCTTCGCCCCCCCCCCGTCTCTCTCCCATGTCAACGTATGTTATACAGCATGACGGGAAAGGGAAACAGCGACCGGGCGTCACCCAATGCAAATTACATAACTGGTGGGCCGTTTAAAGATTCCAACCCATTAGAAAGGGTTGAGCCATAATTCATCGTCATCAGTCGTCGTGTCAACAAAGTGCACCTAATGCCATACAGAAGTGTAGCTGGTGCCTCGCTTCTCCGCAGAATGACGAATAATGGCTTAGTAGGTGATTCCCAACTTCACAAAAATTGTGATTTATGGCGTAGTGGATACCTTTCTAGTGCACTTGTATTGTAGCCCCAAGAGAGCTTGACGGGCTCTAGAAACACCGCTCTTCCAGCTTTCGCTGTGACTGTGCTGCGGTTTCAGCGCAGGCCTGGCGTTTTTTTTAAAGCGCCAAGTTCAGTTTTGGAAGCTGGACACACTCTTTGACCACCATGTTTTGACACCGGCTACTCGAATGCTATCGGCTGCGACGTCACAAGATATTGCTAATTTGGTTCAAATTGAGGCAACAAGAAACGAGCAAAAGAGTAGCGAAGTAGCCGTGACGTTATTTCTGCCGCCACCAGCTCAAACAATTGGCCAAATTGGCACAATGTAGCCAAACCTGGCAACCTGCTCTCAGCGGCGCCAGGTGCGCCCCGAGGTCGTGCATGTGGTGCGCCTGAAGCCTCAGGCGCACCACATGCGCGTTAAGGAACCTGTGGAGTCTAGCTTTTGCTTGCTTTAATATCTTTTTTATTGCATGCATGTTTTCAATTTCGTGTTGTGTATTAAGCACCGGGGTGATGTTTTTTTCAGAGGGGGGCATTGCCACGCGTGTCATTTTCATGTATTCGGGCACCACCTGCAAACGTTGTTTGCAACGCTCCGTGCAGACCGCGCCGCGTTGTTTTAGAAGCTGCAAGATTGCTTCACATAATTCAGTTAAGATTGCGCGCAGGTCGCGATTAGTCTACTTTCTTCGAGAGATTTCGCAGCCACCAGTGATAACGCTGGGATCTTCCATAGCACACGTATAAAAGCCGACATGCTTTACCGCTTGTCAGCTCTATCGACAACCGACGCTCTGTTCGCCGCTATCATTGTACAGTATGTATTGCAGCAGTTTGACTATCCGTTTCCCGGCCACACGTTCGACCAAATAAAGAGCTTCACCTTAGACACGCCGACTGACGCCTTCGTCGACGTCACGACCCCGTGACGATATTGTCGGCCATGTCAGCTATAAAAATTGGGGGACCCTTAAGCTTCGCCTTTGAGAGTTGAACACGATAGCGAAATACGGCCCCTAGTGCGCACTTCAACCACTAAGTGCATACTTATTAATGTGTATTGTCACACACACACACACACACACGCGGGCGCGATGTATCTATAGTAATGGTACAAGCTTTCGATCAAAAGCACTTCCCTGTGCAAGAGTCGCATGGCCTCCGAGATATACGCCGCGCGCCCGCCATCTCGGAGGCCATAAAGAGTCGACACATATGTCTCACAATGCCTCACAAATGGCAGCACATTATCTAGCGTTTGCTGTTTGCTCGATGAACGCCTCCTCTAGAAAGCAGGCGTTGGCTTGATATTGTTTTCCGCAATATGTTTTCCGCCAGATGGACATAGTTGTCCATTTTTAGAGCTGTTTGAAAGTTCGTGTGTATTTTTAGCGGCGATGGCTGCACTATCCCGGCCTTTTTCGAAGCATAGCGTCGCGCAAAAAACTTAGTTTGATGGTCTCGCCAATGCGCCTACAAATCGCCGAATGGGCTCATTTTCGTCTTGACACCTGCCGAACAAAATGCGTTAATGAGACTCCTTCCAGTACATGGCATTTATGTAGTGTTTTTTTCCGAAGCAGCTGCAAGTAACATCGTGGCTTTCTGGTAGGACATCTGCTTGCCACGCAAACGGACCAGGTTCTGTCCTCAATCGGACCGAAGATTTTTATTTTATTTGCATCTTTCTCGATTTTTCGCTCACGGACGATTTGTCGCTCACAAACATCGGTAGCGACGCCGACACCGGAATTTTGGCGACACGAGCTCTCTAACGCTATCGCAATACAACCGCCCGTGTCGTGCCCCGTTAACTTTTTCTTTATTAGTTTATTTAGAACAGCACTGAATTGAGCAAGGGACACGGCTAAAGGCAAACATTGCCTGACTGGGCCGTGCCACCCATACAGCAGCAGCAGCAGCAGAAAGACGACATTTTGGAACATGAAAGTACACATGAATATCAATCATTACACTTGTTCACACAGAGGAGTTGTACAGTTCATCAACAGTAGGCTCGCTGCCTGTGCTTCAGCGCAGGCTACTAATCCGCTGTATTGTTTCGTTCAGGTTAGTGGATCTTATCATTCTTTCGGGAAAAACTCCAGCAACCATCTTTTAATGAAGCTACCGAGCCCCCGATGCTGCGCTACAATTGTTTTGCAATGTGTCGATGTCATGTAATCGTTGTTGCTTTTGTTGAGTGATATAGAAACCAACCCTGGGCCTTCCGATATCCAGCACGTAATGACTGATTTAGGAAAGCGAGCCGCTGGCCTTTTATAACTGATCACCGATGACTAGACTTACGCTTAAGCGACTAACAACCGACAAAACCTTCTCGTACCTATACAAGCGCATGACCGATTTGGAAGGACATAAAGCCATTTCTACCTTACGGACTGACCTATATACCCTGAAAACAGACACCACACAGATGGCAGGCCACTTCGCTCGCCTCCTTGATACCGAGAACAGGTCATGTCGTAATCTAATATTTTATTACATCCCCGTTCCTAAACTGAACAAAATATTTGCCGAATTTGTAAAAAAACGTCATCCGCCACTGCAATGAACACTTGAAATTCTTCATTGATCCCAATCACATTGACCATGCGCATCACTTTCAATAGAGGAGACCGTGTTTTCTGCTCATCGCACAATATATTGGATTCAAAACTGAAGAAGCCCTACTATTAAATGGCCCCGAATTTAAGGGAAGCATATTGTAGATTGTATGAGCGGAAAACAGCAGGCATAGAAGGAACGAACTTGACAGGGCAGACGCTCATCTTGCAACTGCAGTTTACTGGAATTTTTTCTCACACGAGAGCCGAAACCGCGCATGTGCGGCCACCTTCTCACAAGAAAGACAGGGGAAGAGGAAAGGTACTCATCAAAATTTATATGATCCGCCCTTTAAATATTCAGAAAGCCTATTTCTTTGTGATGCAACGCTACCGAGGGAACACTGATGCACATGGTTCACGTTGCTTTCGTCTTTCCAGGTTCCACGATCTCCCTGACCAGTCTGCTTTGATTTACAAATAACAATGGTGTTCGTAAATTGCAGGTTGCAATAGCAATCTTTGAAGTGCAGAGACATGTGCGTCCCACCTGCGATAGCCTTCAATGACGATACATATTCTCTGAGTCTGTCATTTAGACATCGGCCCGTCTGGCCCACGTACACTTTTCCACAGCGCAACGGTATTCTATACACCACCTCATCGGTACATGGAACAAAACGCATCGCATATTTTTTGTGCAACCTTTCTGGCTCACATTTCTTTTCGCATAATTTTTAACCATTTTTTCCAGCTTGGCGTGTTTCCAGGGTCGCTATGAGCACGACGTCAGCCCCGCGCTTGCGACCAATCCTCAGATTGTGCGACATAGAATGGATATACGGCATGACCACAATCTTTTCTGTCTTCTTTTTTTCCCAGGTGTTGGTAGCATTGTCCTCTTGAACTTGCTTGATAACGTGCCGCCCACTGCAACTAGAAGACTGTCAGGTTAACCTGAGCTGAGCAGGCGACTCACTTGCTTGCAGAAGCTATGCTCTATGTTATAGAGACAAGATTTCCTTAACGATGATCTCAGGCAGGAAATAGCAACGGCTCTTTTTACGAGCTTACTGTTAGATAAATCACAGGATAACAGACTCTTCTTATTCCATGGGGAAAATTCCCTAAAAACATGCTGAACTTGATTACATATTGCTTTTTTAGCGCAAAAAACGACACCACAAGAAAGAAGACGGAACACAGCGCTGTGTTCCGTCTTCTTTCTTGTGGTGTCGTTTTTTGCGCTAAAAAAGCAATATGGATTCTCACCAACTAGCCCGCCAACGCATTTTGGTGAACCTGATTAATAACCTAGCTTACATCTGAAAACTATGGTTAAAAAGCAGGTCATTGACCAATGTCAAAAAACAAAATGACGTTTCGGGGTTCGTACGGATCCGTTGTTTACAATGCTTGTGAACAATGTCAGCATTGAGAACAAGGGATCTGTACGGACCCCGAAACGTCATTTCCTTTTTTGACATTGGTCAGAGACCTGCTTTTTAACCATGCCTTTACCTGACTAGACGGTATTCCGTCGAACTCTCGACTATCTGAAAACTACAAACCATCATTGGCTGGTTTCCCATGGGTGAATGATAATGAACTTACGCATTGTTTGAAAAAACGTAAAATGTTGATGGCAAAAGATTTGGGCGACAAGTTGTTCGATATGTTCAAAATTACTACAGGGTTGGCAACATACCGGTAGACTTTAGCTACAGGTTGGGCCACAAGGTCGGCTTGAAGTTGCCGGTAAAGTTTTGCTAAAACTATTTCACACAGCACCGGGGCTACACAGGAACCAATGTATATGCTCTACTTTAAGACAAAGGTCAGATTTTCAAATTTCGCCATGGTCGCGCACAAGTAGCAGTGAAGATACTCTAAGAAGTTTTATACATTCATTAAACCATTATTTGCCAAGGTTACTAACCCGAAAGAGTCAATGGCTTCCTGAACAGCTAAAAACAAATCATCATGCGGGATAGAATAAAAGAATTCCTCCACATCAATTGATATTCCGTAATTATATCCAAGCATGCCTAACGACAAGTCTTGCACTAAAATTTCCGAACACTTTAGTTTGAAGGGGTCAACCGATGCCAATACCTTAAGGCGTCGTAGCAGGCAAGAGCTCACGATATGCTGCCAACATCCCTTGTCCGTTACAATGGCTCGCAAAGGACACATAGGCTTGTGGGTCTTGACGTTCTCGATATATTCTTTTCTGCCAAGACCCACAAACCTTTGTGTCCTCTGCGAGCCATTGTCATGGAAAAGGGATGTTAGCAGCATGTCGGCAACTCTTACCTGCTACGATGCCTAAAGTTATTGGCACCAGTTGACCCCTCACACACCGTTTAGACGGGCCGATGTCTAAACGATAGACTCAGAGAATATGTCAGTGAAGGCTCTCGCAGTTGGCAAGCACTTGTCTGCACTGCAAAGATTGTGGGTGCAATCCGCAGTTTACGAGCACCGATGTTCTTTTCAAATCAAAGCACAGACTGGCCAGGGAGATCACGTAGGCCGGAAAGACTAAAGCAATCTCAACCATGCGCATCACTGTTTCCTTAGTATTGCTGCATGATAAAGAGATAGGCTTTCTAAATAGTTAAAAGGTGCCACATATCGGTTGTAATATGTAACCTTCCTGTCGGCCTGTCCTTCTTGTGATAAGGTGGCTGCACATGCGCGGTTCCGAGCTCTTGTGTGAAAAAAGTTCCAATAAACTGGAGTTGTAACTTGAGCGTCTATACTGTCCAGTTCTTTCTTTGCTGTTTTCCGCTCATACAATCTACAATACGCTGCACCAACTGGCCCATCATATCGCCATAATAACGCGAAAGCGTTAAAGAGGTCGTTCGGCAGAAATTCCGGTGTCGGCGTCGGCGTCCGCGTCGGTGCCGCTGGTTGCGAGCGAAAAATCATAACCTTGTCCATCAGAGAAAAAAAATAAAAAAATCTTAGGTTCGAGTTGGAATCGAACCGAGGCCAGCAGGTGTTCTACCACAGAGCCACGCCATTGCTTGGAACTGTAGTAAAACCAACTTTATGGCTTCTTGTATACAGGTGTCACAGTACGAGATGTAATATCGCAGTAAAACGGCGCACAAGCGCATGTTGCCATCGGGCGTCACACCATGTGAACTGCATAACGACTTGGTGGTTTAAAGCCGGCCACCCATTACAAAAGGCACACACATTACTGCGCGTACTCCCTTACGAACACGTAGTGGGTGAATCGCAACTTCCAAATAGTATCATGCGCGTAATTGCTGATGGTTTAAAGTATGCCACCCATCACAAAAGGCATATACATTAGTGCGCGCATTCTATTACACACATGTAGTGGGTACACTCTAAGCCAAAACGGCAAAATTGGACTAACGGCAGTCGTTAAACCAAAGGATCAACGGTTCGTCCAACACGGTTTAAATGCGAGACAGTGCGTGTCGTGCGCAAACGCCCGGCAAGAAGAGGACCAAGGGGGGGTGTAACTGCGCGCCGATCGGCCGCTGCCGCGCTGCACTTCTCGGCCCTGTCGGCTAGCACGATTACGAGTTACATGGCTTACACGCCAGAGTGAAAGCGAAGCACTATTACAACGAATAGAAGCAGTTACGAGAGTCAAGTTCAACTCCCGCCGGCGCACACAGCGAGCGAGCGCGCTCACCCACGTTTCTTCCCTGTCAAGCTGCCGGACCCAAACAAGTGCAAGCCTTCGAGTCCGGACACCGCGGATCTCTCGCTTCAATGTGCCGAATTAGGAAGAACTACGAAGAACACTGCCAGCGCTAACAAAAGTAAGCGGTTCGTCAGCGGTTGTATTCCCGCAGAGTGACAGGCTACAACTACGAAGCGATACGAAGTAGGCTTCGCTACGTCGTCGGCACCAAGCCGACCGGCGGCCGGTGCAAGTTCGTTGCCGGTGCAGGTGAAAGAAACGTTGCGTAGAATTTGTTTCACAGAGAATAATGTCTTCTGGAATAAAGTACAGTTCAATCTGTGTGTTTCTCTTCATGCGACAACTGTTGTCAAACATCTAGCGTGAAGGCGAGCGCCGATACGAATCAACGTGCGGCCGGCGGTGTATGTGCAGCGAGCGACTTACGAGCACGGTGAAAGAACCGTGCCTGCGCGCCGTCTCGTCGTTGTAGGTATACATATATCTACATCACTCCGTAAGACGTCGCGGACAGCGGACGTCTATTTTTCATTTGTATGTAAAAGAACGACGACGAAAACTGCACAGGAGACGCATGTTGTGATCGCCAGCGGTCGTTCAACTCAGCCGTGCTCCTCGTAAAAGCCTAACGACGTTGTCGGCAAGAAGCCGGCATCGGCGGGGCGCCTCACTGCTTCGCCGGCGTTCCTGCAGAAGTGCCGCTTCTATGTTTGCGTGTGCATAAGTGGATTTTACGGACTTGTGCACCAGCATTACTAAGGCTGGTTCGGCTGACACGATAGAGTACCAGCTGATAATTCGAATTCGCTGACTGAAAGAGCTCTAAAAATCCGGCGGGTTCATATTAAAAGATCGGTGTGTTGCGGTTCTAACAGTGAGTCCACGTAAGTTTACACGTACGCTGCGAATGTTTATTGTTTTTACTATGCCGAACAGAAGTCTGCCACCGGCACAACATGGGAGGTCAAGATACTGTGCCTATATATAGCCGATGGTTGGTTTTCGGCTGTGTAGCGCGGGCGGTGGGTGCACGGTAGGTGCGTGTGGTGTTTTGATTGCAATGGTTGTGTGTTGTTGTGCACGTGCCGCAAACACTGCATTATTGAATACTGATTCAGTTGGAAATAACAAGAATTACGCCAACATAGCGAAGAATCGCCATACCTTTTTTTTCTCGATTAGTACCGACGGTTCAACTGTTAGACCCTCGGGAGCATTCTACGAGGACCAACATTTAAACCCACTGGAGTAAGTGCTAGAGAGTAAAAGTTGAACCCCTGTAGTTACTCCCGCAGTTGGTCCAAAAATGGTTCAAAATCTGTGGCAGCCCATTTAGACCCCCGAAGGTCCATACCCCATTTTAATCCTTTTCGGCTTAGAGTGTACAATATTGTCATAAAAGTGCTGTTGAAGAGGGCGGAAACCTTAACATTTCCTATAGAGATGTCGAGTGTGTGTGTGTGTGTGTGTTGTGTGTGCGTGCGTGTGTGAGACCGGGCGACTGAAGATAATGACAAGCGAAATAGAGCACGATGAGAATGGGGCCGGATAACGCTATCGCGTTCAACCACCACCACCTAGACTAACTCAAGGCCTCCGCGCGCTGCCGTGACGTCACGCACACGGGATGGGCCTGGAAATTGGGCTTCACCTCGCGCGGTGTCCTTAGGCAGGTTTTGGGCGCGCTTGTTATCCTTTTCCGGGCCCCATTTATTTGGAGGCAAACAGCTAAAGGTCCGTGTGCCTAGATTTAAGTTCACGTTAAAGAATCCCAGAGGGTGCAAAAATTGGGAGTCCTCCGCTACGGCGTTTTTCATAATTATATCGTTGTTTCTTGGTCGTAAAGCCCCAACGGTTATAACTACCGTTTCGGTCGCGTAAGGGTAATAATTAGGACTAATATTACGAATTATATTCGGGGAGAAATGCTGTAAAAATAGTTTATTTGATGAGTGTGCCAATACATATATGCTTGTTCCCGCGAAGACCGCAACGAATGTGAAGACGTTGCGAACACAAGTAAACTTTACCGCGTTACCTTCACGCAGATCTCTTTTTGCCTGATCATTTTCCACAAAATACTAATCTGGACAACACAGCACAGATACATTACGTTTGAATGCAAAGTAAAGCACATAGCTTATTGACAATGGAAAATATCCGGGAATGAATGGGTCCACGTTTTAGTACATAAGATGACATCGGTGGAGAAAAAATAATTCAAACATCCCAGCAGGATGAAACAATGTGAAATTCTACAGTCATGACAGAATTGAATTTACAACACTCAAATAGTTTTGTTTATTTTTATTTACAATACTGTAAGCCCTTGCAGACTGCTACAGGGATGGAAAAGGGCATGTGCAAGGTAGTTTCAAACATCGTTAAAAATCTTCAGGTGATTTACAATCAACAAACACACTTGAATCGAGTTAATACAATAATTGTACGGGGCAGAAAGGAAAAGCTTAATACATCCAAGTTTTAAACAGTTTAAACTAAAGGAAAACATAACCACAGTGCGTATTTCTGTGCAAAATCACTCATCATTTCTGCAGGGTTTGCAGCTTTCGACTTTCTTTTCTAACAGTCGGGTTGTCATTTGACGCTTCGAGCTTTCGCTTTCCTTTCGGAACAGACAGTTCGTTGTTTGCTGTTTTGCACAAATTGTTGAGCAGTGTATTTGCCGCTGCACTCAAAACATGATGCATTACTTCCCGTGGGGAATCACCTGAGTCACAGAAGTCAAGGGCCTCAAAATTACTGAGGGCATGAGACACAAGTGCTACCAGTGCCTCCTTTTGGTTGGCCAGAGCCAGAAATTGCGAAGCATACTGATCTCCTCTCAGCTTATCGAGGATAATTTCTGTGAAGAGCACTGCATTGACTACTGCGGCTTGTGGGAATTTGAGTCCACCCCTTGACATGCCTGCAATGAGTACGTTTTCATTGCGATCCAAGTCTGTGTTTTCTAACACAAGGTTTTCCTTACAAAATCCACACATCAACTTTTTCAGTGCAGCATGCGCACAATATCCTGCAACATAGGTCACAGCAGGCATCCTTGAAGCTTTTTTCTCGATGTCTGCATTTGTAACTTTAACATGAAACTGTGATGAAGTGAATCATGCGTTGCCTTTGAGACAGGTCGTGCTATCACATCCAAGTCAGGAAGATCGAGAACTTTCTGAAGCCTCAGTTTGCTCTCAGACTCGTAAATCTGTCGAACAGAGACATGATACTGAGAACCACTCAGCTGACGGTACTTTCCAAACCGTTCTTCAAGAGAATCGGTTTGAAATTTGCCAAGCAGCACATATTTAAATCCCGGCTCCTGTAAACAATACAGTGAAACTTCATACATAGCATGGCTTGTGTGGCCGAGAGCCATGTGCGTTTCTGGCGCGAAACGCCCATTATCGTGCTTAAGACTAGCCCAGTAGTCGAGCCACTCTGGTATCTTCTTCAAAAATTCCATCTGGGGGCAGGATGCTGAACTTATTGGGCACTGCATGTCATCTCGCAGGCGCTCACCTTTCCTTGGTGTTTTCACATTGACAATCCTCCACCAAGTTAGAACTGTGGCTATGAAGTTGGCAGTTCCTTCGGCATGTTGTATGGTCGAAGAGTTGAGTGCTGCTACAGTGGATTCATTAAAAATTCGCAGTGCAAGCTTGACATTTTGCCATTCCATATTGGATGGGTCCAGTGCCTTCAATGACAGAGTAGGTGCTATCTTTAATAGCTCGCTTTTCTCTGCATCATGTAACTCACGCAATGCTTTAAATGATGCTGTAAGTATAGCTGGCTTGGGGTCACTACTCTTCAGGTCAGGATAGTACATGCACTTCCCAATGTTCCGCTGGTTCAGCGAATTATTTCTTACAGACTTCAAGACATGAACAGTGTCTAAAATAAAAAATAGTGGCCGAGACGGATCAGCTGGATGCTGGTACACAATGCTTTGCTTAGGAGGGTTCGCAAAAAACTTCATTGCTTTCCGATTTATTGAATTATTGTCCGAGACAACTGCTATAACTCTGAATCCTATTAACTCTAGGTCAGTGATTAGCTTTCTTAAGAATTCATGCAAAGTGTTTGCATCAATCTGGGCCACTCGCATAATATGAACAACCTCTTTATGATTTGAGAGAACGCTCTGCACCATGAAAACATGAGCTGTTTTAGCTGGACAAGAATTGTTGGCAGCAGCACCTGCGATGAATCCATCTTTGTAGTCAAAGTATGCTTTTAAATGGATCTCATCCATCATCAAAGTCACAGTTCGTTCGTGCTCTTTCATCAGATTTAAGATCGAGTTGGCGTAGTTAAGGAAAGAAGAGTCGTGCTGCTCTAGGGCAGGGCTCACGTGATAGGATGAACATAGGCGCCTTATGGTAGCAGGGTGGGGTAATTTCACTTTCATTGAGCTTCGGACGAAGTTATAAGCATGCGATGATATGGTAAACAGCAGCCCTGCAAAAACAAGCATTTCTGGAGAGTAGCGTGGAGAATTTTTCAAAATAAGTTCCAATTGGCTGCTTACAAATTTGAGTACTTCCAATTGCCATCCATGCCATTCTTGCAACTGGTACTCACTGCACACATCCTGCAGCAGCATCAACACAATTTCCAGAAGACGGTGAGCTTTTTGGCTGTCATCAGCAGAGCCGCTCACCTGTAGTAGCTCAACAGACTGCAATACTTCATTTAGTTGCCTGAGGTCTCGGAAAGGTGAAGGCACATTGACACTGGGAAGGTTCTCGATGCTGGCTTCTCCGATAAACACGTTAATGCGCAAGTCGACTGACACAGTCACTGAACTACGCACAGCGGGGGCACGGTCAAGTGCTAGGTCCAAAAACAGAACCTTTGAGTCCTTGATGATTACGGTCCAGAATTCCGACACCGAAAAGTTTGAAAGAGCACGGCAAAACTCCGCGAAACTGCCGACTTTGTTCTTCCGGTTTTCTTCTTCTTCTGCAGCTACAGAAAGCTCAATAGCTGTTCGCAACGATGCCGCTTCTAATCGGGCTTTCTTTTCTTCGGGTGCCTCTCGAGCGGACGGTGTAGAACGTGACATATACTTGGGGCACTTGGCGAACACGCTGGGGACTGCGGTTTCTTTTAGGCGAACGCGTTCCAGAGGCACTTCAATCACCTTGCCGGTCTGCGCGTCCGTGTATGTTGCCGTTCTGACGAAGTCCGTTGGAGCGAAATGTTTCTCGCAGAGCTGAAAAAGAAAGGAAAATATGATTTTATAGCCGCACAATACATGAAAAGTACGAACCAAGCAGTGAACAACACAGACCACGCTGATCGCTACAAACGAGAGAGCTAGTGTGCTGCAGATAACGGGTAAACATCTCGATGAAATATTAAGTATAGGTTAGAACTGCACGTAGCATAACAAAAAATTGACACTTACCACTGTATGTTTAGAAGGCGCAAAATGTTCACGAGAAACAGCCTTTGTCCACGCCGCTCTCCGCTGCGGGTCACTAGGGAACCTGTAGACCCGTACACTTGAACACTTCGCATCGTAGTTCGACTTGCACTTCGGAGCACATCAAGATCCAGGCATACTGAAGTGTGGCAGCACACTGTTCCTATTGCCAAGAGCAATGACTCCTCATAACTGAACAGAAATCGACCAAACTTTGCGCCAACACAGCAACCACGCGGCCACACATTCACCACGCAGATTGTGACTCAGTGTGGCCAACAGACCCATGCTGCAATTCGACAAAAGTAGCGAATCTCCGGATTAAGTTGCTTTTTTGCAAGAAATATTCACTGATTTGTGATTTATAAAAGAACGCATAGCTTGTAAATATTATTGCACACACATGCGTTCACTCAGTAGGATAAAGCAGCGAAAAAAGGCTTTGCATTTTTTACTTTGCAAATTTACGCAGACTAGCCAGAGCGGTCAAAGCCAATAATACAGACCAACGCTAGCCAAGCCAATATCTTTTGGGAAAGGAGGACGGTGGGAGAGACACAATCGGACGCCGCCTTCTCGCCCCTTGGCTTAGCGCGGTGCATCCCGTCGGCTCACCCTCCTACAGCTTCCATCCGCTAGTCGTGACGTAGCGCTATGGGAAAGGAGGCGATGGGCCGGCCTTGTAAGTTCTCGATGGTGGTGGTACAACCAGGCCAGTGAAAGAAACTCACGCGACTGGTATGGCAAGTTGAGCAGTCACCATGGAAGGGGATCAGAGTTAAAATCGGCGTTCCGTCTCTTTTCTCCCAACTCTCTTCAACCCCCTCTCTGGCGAGATCAACTCCCTCTCCTCCGGGAGGCGCGCTTTACGCCACCTTGCTGGCGCCGCCGACTTTGAACTCCGGCCCGCTCACGCTAGCGGCAAGCCTGCCGTAACGGTGCGGTGCCGCAGAACGTCGGTCGTCGTCGCACGCGTGAGAGCTGTCCAACTTGCACGGCAAGCTTCGCCGGCGAGCCTCCGAACAATATGGCCGCACTGCCAAGAGCGGTTGTCGTCCACCTCGAATCTATCAAGTGGCCGCCGTGCGCTCTGTAGCGTGTAAGCTCCGAACTGATGCTTCCATTTGGTTTGGATTCATGTCCTTAAGCTTCGACAGCAATTCGACGGCAATTCGTAGTCAAATAATCGATGCTGTAGGCTTAGCGAGTGGAGATGGGCGCTTCCGAATGCTCCGAGGACATAGATTACGCGTTTGTTGTTTCTACTCTTCCATAGCTGACGCCACTTGACCTGGCGCCAGCTTGGGGACACTTTATTTTGTTTTACGCGACGCTTTTTTGAATGTCGGGCAGACTAAAACGCTCTATTGACTGCTGGAACCGTGCCTGGCAATGACACGAACTACATGCGCACTTTGTGGGGTTCGCCGTCTACTCCAATGAAATGGGCCGCTCGTCAACGCTGGGGTAACTCGAAAACCATTTATTAAACAAGCTTTAAAACTGTTAAGACAACAAATGAAAGTACATAAACGCAAACTTCCCGAACACTTCCGTGCCTGTGCCGTTAACCTTGGCCCCGGCGGACCGCACGCCGCGCATACACGCACACCTGACCACAGTTCACTGGCAACTCCCCCCTGACCGTTCGCCGTACCCGCTTATAAAGCTTGTCTCTATCCGGGCGCATGCGCAGTGGCCCTCGCTGCTGTGCCTTGTCACCGCCGGTGCTGACATGGGCGACGGTGGTGACCTGGTGATTATCCACGGTTCCCCACACATTCCCCCTCTCCAAAGAAGACGTCGCCTCACCGCCTCCCTTGAGGACGTCCTTGGTTTTGGCGGTTGCCCACGCAGCAGCTCCGGTCTCCGTCTCAGGCTGTGGCTCGAGCAGGGCACCACTGGTCTTGTGCTTCATGCGCTCGGGGAAGAGCATCTTTGCGCTTCGTTCGGTGCGGCGCAACTTCTGGATGCATTTGTCCGCTCTCTCGGCGGCGCTCATTGTCAGGAAGCTGTCACTGCGTGCACCAGGTGCCTTGTCGTTAATGCCGATCTTGGCGGACACCACCTTGCTACACTTGCCGAACAGCGCCTTTAGCTCGGCTGCCTGCTTGTTGTTGGCCAGTCCGCTCACCCACAGGTCGCGCACGATCTCCTCGTCCGTGGCCGCATTGGGCGTCATCTGGGTAGCCGTGCCGGCCGCCCTTGTCCTCTGTGCAACGGTCCTAGTAGCCACGGCTATGCGCCCTTCGGCAGCATCCTTGTTGGCCTCCGCCGGAGCTGCTCTTCGAGCTGTCTTCGTAGCCACTGTCTCGGTGCGGACACACGCGACTAGTTTTGGCGTCTCCGAACTAGCATTCTCATTTGGCGCGGAGGCGTGATCCTCCTCCTCTGCCTCACCGCCATCTTCTTCCTTCTCCGGCTCGTAGTTGGACGCCAGCACGCTCCCTTGACCAGGCGGAAGCGCTGCTGCTTGATCTGGGCCTGGGCCTTGTTTTTCGTGCATGCCGCAGTCGCCATCCCCTGTGGTGTCGGCGCCGGCATCAGCGGAAGGTGCCGACGTCTGCGCGCCCGTATTCTCCCGCGTCGCGGCGGGTTGTTCCTCCTCCGTCGCGGTCACACTCGTGCTCAAGTCGACGACGTCGTCAGCCTGCATCACCGATAAGTCGTCTCCCTTTAAACCAGACTCGCACTGGTTCATTACCGCGTCACTGCCGGCGGAATCGTCCTCCTTCACGACGTCGACCACCTCGCCTTCGGGCTCCTCTTGCGCCGGCATGCAGTCCCGCCCAACCGGGGCCGTCAGCCATCCGAAGTTCAACGTTGGGACCACGACGCCCTTGGCCGCGCAATAGGCTCCGGATTCGGCGTGTCCCCGCGCCGCGCAGTACACTGCGGAGGCTACGTCGAGGCGCTCCATGGTCTCGAGCAGCTTTTGCAGTGCGGCCTCCATTCTTGCTGGCAGTAGACAGGGCCAAGTTCACGTTGGGCGCCAGTTGTGGGGTTCGCCGTCTACTCCAATGAAATGGGCCGCTCGTCAACGCTGGGGTAACTCGAAAACCATTTATTAAACAAGCTTTAAAACTGTTAAGACAACAAATGAGAGTACATAAACGCAAACTTCCCGAACACTTCCGTGCCTGTGTCGTTAACCTTGGCCCCGGCGGACCGCACGCCGCGCACACACGCACACCTGACCACAGTTCACTGGCAACTCCCCCCTGACCGTTCGCCGTGCCCGCTTATAAAGCTTGTCTCTATCCGGGCGCATGCGCAGTGGCCCTCGCTGCTGTGTCTTGTCACCGCCGGTGCTGACATGGGCGAGGGTGGTGACCTGGTGATTATCCACGGTTCCCCACAACTTCTAGCCTGAAAAAATCCGGCAGATCCCACGCACTGTGGGAATCGATGTAATGCGAAGCAGCCAGCAAAGAGCTGCATACATCGCCTTGTTTGTCTTTGAGCCAAATGAAATCATTCATGCCATGACATCTAGTCAACCATATATCGCATGCTTGCCATGCACGCATGCATGCAAAATCTAGTATACAACATGCCAATGAAACGCATATTCTGGTATATACAATGCATCACCTGCCGTTTATGTTCATCACGCACTCGTGTCATGCCATACCAATTTTGGTATATATCCAGTTAACAAAACGGCCGGAAGCGCACCATGACAGTGGCATGTAAATCATACTGTAAATGACATGCATAACATGATTCGCATGTTAAGACCTCTCATTTATGTTCGTCATACAGTCACATCGCGCAATAACAATTTTGGTGTATATCAAACGAGCGAAATGGCCGCGAGTGCACCATGTAAATCGTGCCATACATGACATGCATATCATGGTTTTTCATGTTACCACCTGTCACTAATGTTCATCATGCAGTCACATCGCGCAATACCAGTTTTGGTGTATATCAAGCTAGCGAAACGGCCACGAATGCACCATAAGCGCGGCATGTAAATCATGACATACATGACATCATGTAACGGTTTTCATGTTACCACCTGTTATTCATGTTCGTCATACAGTCGCGTCACGCAATACCAATTTTGGTATATATCAAGCTTGGAAAACGGCCGCGAATGTATCATGAGTGTGGCTTGTAAATCATGTCGTACATGACCTGCATGTCATGATTTCCACGTTACCACCTCTCATTTACGTTCGTCATGCAGTCGCGTCGCGCAATACCAGTTTTGGTGTATATCAAGCAAGCGAAACGGCCACGAGTGCGTCATGAGAATGGCATGTAAATCATGTCGTGCATGTCATGCATGTCATGATTTTCATGTTGCCACGTCTCATTTACGTTCGTCATGCAGTTGCTTCGCGCAATACCAATTTTGGTGTACATTAAGCTAGCGAAGCGGCCGCGAATGCATCATGAGCGTGGCATGTAAATCATGACATACATGACATGCATGTCATGGTTTTCATCTTAGCAACTGTTATTCATGTTTTTCATACAGTCACATTGAGCAATACCAATTTTGGTGTATATCAATCTACTGACACGGCCGCTAGCGCACCATGAGCGTGGCATTTAAATCAGGTAGTACATGACTTGCATGTCACGATTTTTATTTTACCACCTCTCACTTACGTTCGTCATACGGTCCTGTCGCGCAATGCCGATTTTGGTGTATATCATGCAAACGAAACGGCCGCGAATGCACCTTGAGCGTGGCATGTAAATCTTGACATACATGTCATGGATGTCATGGTTTTCATGCTACCACCTGTTATTCATGTTCTTCATACAGTCACATCGCACAATACCGATTTTGGTGTATATCAATCTAGCGAAACGACCGCGAGCGCGCCATGGGCGTGGCATGTAAATCATGTCGTACATGACACGTATATCATGATTTTCATATTACCACGTGTTAGTTATGTTCGTCATACAGAAATGTCTCGTCATACCAGTTTTCGCATATATCCCTTCATTTAAATGACCGCGAGCGCCCGAGACCATGTCATGTAAATCATGCTGCACATGACATGCGCGTCATGATTTGCATGTTAGGACCTGTCATTATGTTCGTCATGAACTCTTGTCAAGGCGTAGCAATTTTGGTATATATGAAATTAACGGAACGACCGCAAGAGCCTAAAGGCCGTGGAATGTAAATCATGCTGTTCACGACATTCGTGTCATGATTTTCATGATATGACCTGTCATTTATGTTTGTAATGAGGCCATGTTATTACACACCAATTTTGGTATACATCCGATTAACGAAACGGCCAGGAGAGCACAAAGTCGTAGGCGGCTAGATAGATAGATAGATAGATAGATAGATAGATAGATAGATAGATAGATAGATAGATAGATAGATAGATAGATAGATAGATAGATAGATAGATAGATAGATAGATAGATAGATAGATAGATACGCTCAAAGTCGCAGAGGTTCGCTAAGAAATGCTTCGCATTTAAAACGCGCAGCAGAAAGGAAGCAGCTCCAAGCGTCCCGCGGCAGACGCACATGACGCGGAAAGCCGAAAGCAGGCGACGCGGCGCGCCGTAGTCATGGCAACCGCTC
The DNA here is from genome assembly GCF_013339695.2 of Rhipicephalus sanguineus. Lineage (NCBI taxonomy): Eukaryota > Metazoa > Arthropoda > Arachnida > Ixodida > Ixodidae > Rhipicephalus > Rhipicephalus sanguineus. Next base: position 149,681 of record NW_023614233.1, read on the forward strand.
CTGCGTCGCTGATTTGCTCGGTGCTCTGCGGTAGCCGGAGAACGGCGAGAAAATGGGTCTTGGACCTATTCTTCGAATGGCAAAGAACGGCTGACGTGTGCGAACGAAATCGCTTGCGCACGGCAGCCTGAGAAAGTCAAACGGCGAGCTGCCGTGCCGCTAGCGTGAGCGGGCCTTATAGCGCTTTCCATTGGGCGAGCAGAGCAAGGGGAACGAGCAGCCAGAGCAGCACACGGAGGCAGCGGGGACGCGTGCTCTCGTCTCCCGAATGGAACAATTACGCTGCTCCGAGACCAGAGCAAATAGAGGCCGCGCGTGATGTCAGGCGTCATGTGACCAAACTTTTCCCGCGCCCGCGCGCACGCTTCGCGCACATGTTCAGACATGGCGCACGCTCGCACTGTCCTCCCTGGGTAGAGTGACCTAGAATAGGGGGAGTGTCCAAAGCGCCGCGCGAATACATGGGAGGAGCGAGGTGTACAATCGCATTGACGCCATATGCCGCCGTCACGCCCACCGCCGACGCGATCACAGCTGCTCCAGCCTCTGCCGCACCTTCGACGACCGGCGCTACCATCGACGCGCCTGGCGCATATTCGGGGCGATCCTTCGGCCGCGAATCCCGAAGTCTCCGGCCCTCTCCATCGCGGTCGCCCTGCATATATCCACGGCGCAGTTGGCTGAGCTGCTGGCTGACACATTCCATGTGGCCCCGATCGTGCACGACGCGCTCCCGATGCGTGCCCATCACCGGCCTGAACTTTTCGCCCCGGAGCGATATTTTCCCACAGCGGCCATCACGCGCGAAATATCTGCACTTTGCTCCGAGGACTTCACACTCGGTGAGCTTCGCCACGTCCTCGCGACGAGGAAACGCCGCTCAGCACCCGGTATGGACGGCATCACGTACCAGATGCTTCATAACCTCGATGAGAGCCAACTCCCACAGCTCCTCGAGGCATACAACAGTGTCTGGCGCGCCGGCGTCCTGCCGGAGGCATGGAGGGCGGCGGTCGTCATCCCACTCCTCAAGAAGGGCAAGTCCTCGTCGCAGCCGGGGTCCTATCGGCCAGTCTCCCTCACGTCGACCGCTGGAAAAGTCCTAGAGGCCATGGCGCTGCAGCGACTCCAATGGAATACTGCTGCGCTGAACTTCCTGGCGGCCGAACAGAGTGGCTTCAGAAGCCATCGAGCCACGGCTGACTCCATCTCCGACGTTGTGAGCACCCTTGAGGAGGCGAAACATCGTGGCGACGCCGGCTACCTCGTCCTCCTTGACATTCAGAGTGCCTTTGACTGTGTGCCTCACCCGACCATCACAGACGCTTTGTGTGCTATGGGTGTGTGCGGCAACCTCCTCCGGTACGTCGAGGCGTTCCTCGGGGACCGCACATTCCAGGTCCGCGTCGGCGGTGAGCTGAGCGCCCCTCGATCGATCGCCACGGGGGTGCCGCAGGGCAGTGTTTTGAGCCCTTTTCTTTTTAACCTTGCCCTTGCGCGCATCCCGGACGCCATCCCACGAGACACACCGTACGAGGTGCGCACGGCGATCTACGCGGACGACGTCGCCCTCTTCACGAGCGGCCCCATCTCCCGTGGGCGTCACGTCCGAGGAAGCCTCATGAGCGCGCTTGACGCAGTTGACCGGTTCGTTGCCAGCATCGGACTCCAGCTGTCTCCGGCGAAGACCGAGGCACTCGTCGTCCACCCGTCCCCAAGAGCGCGTTACGACGTGCCGAAACTTTCGTTTCGCGGCACCGTTCTACCGTGGCAGAGGACCGTCAGGTACCTTGGGGTCACCCTGGATCACCGCCTCAGCTGGAAACCAGCCGTCACTTCTCAACGCAAGAGCTCTCGTCGTGTTGCACACATGGCTTCCTCACTGCTTGCCAGGGGGAACGGCTGCTCGCCGGAGTTGGCCCTGCGCCTCAACAACGCGGTCGCCTTGGCGAGGATACTATACGGCCTCGCCCTTGCCAACCTCAAACCCAGCCAGTGGGACGCACTTGACACCGATCACCGCGGCGTCATTCGCCGTATGTTCGCGCTGCCCGCACGTCACCAGTGGGCCCGACGCTGGCGGAGACGCACCAGACCCCCATCTCGCTCAGAGCCAAGGCCTGTGCGTTGCGCCACATCGAACGCATGCACATGACACGAGAGGGGGGTAGACTGGCTTGCCGGCTTCTCTCCCTACCATACTCTGGCATGGGCAGATGCGCCTTGGAATACGCCAGCCTCGTCAGCGATGTGCCTGACGTCGGTCTCGTCCCCATCCCGCCGCACTGGGACTCTCGCCTGGGAATCTGCACAAGAATCCCCGGAATCCGAGCCAAGAGGAACACGCCCCAGTGTGCCCTACTACAAGAGGCGGCCGCTGCCAGCCTCATTCCTGCACTCCGTGACGAGAGAAAATGCCGCCTTCCCTTCGCTGCGTCATCGACCACTGCAGAACTCGCGGCACTGGACATGGCAGCCGACCAGCTCGCCGAACTCCTTCCAACCGCGGCTGTGGTGTTTTGTGACTCGCGCGCCGCGCTTCTCACCCTCGCGCGGGGCGAGCAGGGCCCCCACATCGCCCAGCGCCTCACGCGCAAGTTTAGTCATCATTAGAAGCGGCTGTGACGTGCGTTTCCAGTGGGTGCCCCCACACGTTGGATTACGCGGCAATGAGGCTGCCGACGCGCTCGCACGAGACGCCCACGACCCGTCCACACCGGTCACAAGCTTCGTGCGCCCCTACGACGTTGCGTGAGCCCGTATCGCACGCCACGTTCGTGCGCTACACCCCGACTCACGTGTGGCTGAGGAGAACACAATTCACCGTCTCCCATCGACGGGAATCAACCGACGAGCCCGTGCTTTCCTCCTGCGTCTGCGCACTGGTTGCAACCGAACTGCGGAGAGGCTCTTTCGACAGTCGGGAAACGGGAACCCTTCGTGTCCCCAGTGCCGGGCGGACGAGACGATCGCGCACATCCTGCTGCAGTACCCTGGATACGCCGACCATCGCCGTCAGCTGTTCGCGGCCTACGGCAGGCTAGGGCTCCCCCACGTGAGTCGGGAAGATCTCCTGTTCCCCTGTGCCCATCGCACAACACTCCTGCAGGCGTGCTACGCCCTGTTGGATTTCTTCGGCGACGCCGATCTGTTTACGTACGCGCCTCTGAGGCCCGTATCATACCGCAGCGCGCGGTTTGTTTACATCCCTGCGGCGTTCCCTCCTCGCACAGCCGGGCGCCCGTCACGTGACGACGACAACCTTCTCTCCCTTGCCGGCCTGCTTGACTGCTCCTCTCACGGCGGCCAGCATCGCGGGCTGCCGCTGCCGGCGCTCGCGAAAGCGGAATGAGGACGGACAGCGCTGCTAGAGGACGGACGTGTTTTTCGTGGGCTCCGGAATGACAGCGTCAGATAAGTGCTTTTTTTTTTGCATGATTCGAGCTTGTTTCTTTAGTTAAGCCACTAGATTGCAGCTTAATAGAGCTTACAACTTTGTGCTGTTGGTACAAAGTGGTGTGACAGTCGCTTCGGGTGTTTTTTTTTAATATTTGTTTTTTTGGCCACCACGTGGCTGAAAGGTGCACAGGTGCTTTGAAGTGTAACATACTTGCGGAGTTTTGTGATATCATTTGGCTTTAAGTGTATCTAATCTGCCGCGTGAATGCTCTATAGCCATGGTCAAAAAGACCGTAAAGTGTTCAGGATGCGGAATGGGGCGGAAAATAGAGGTTTGTGAGGATGAGACGACAGAGAGAGCTGACGCCAAGTGTAAGCAATGCGAGTTAGAGGCGAAGATGGAAATAATGATGGCCGCCCAGAATGAGCTCAAGGTGAGAATCTCCGAGCTGGAGAAAGCGGTAGCGACAGAGCGGGAAAAAACGATGGCTATGGCGGAAAGGCTTAAGTCAGCCGAGGAGGGATTGGCAAAGGTAGCCATGCCAGCAAAGGTAGCCATGCCAGCAAATGTAGCCACGGGGAACAGGGAAGCAGGCGACAGCGGGAAAAATGGGGCATCGACTCCCACAGTGGTAGGCGCGAAGGGGGAAACAGGTTTGGAAAAGACAGGTGCAAGAGACACAGGACCCACCTTCCGCGAAATAGTCTTGGGAACGGGAGGGGACAAAACAGCAGTAGCACGCGCTAGTAAGAGGTGCAGTGGCCAGGTGCGGGAGAGTCCACCAGAAAAGTCGGATTACGTGATAATCGCCGGGGACTCGAATTTAGCTACATGCGCAGAAGCAGTCAAGGAAAGGGTGAGAGGCGACAAACGAGTTTTAATAGGAAAGTTCCCGGGCCATAGGCTGGGATCAGTGATGAGACAAGCTAACGCAAAACTCGCAGCTAAGTCTAATGGACGTAACCTCGTGATAATCGCGGGAGGTCTAAACGACGTCTTGAGTAACGAATCAGCCGAACTAGGGACCACATTGGCGAAAGGGGTCGATGACATGCGCGCCATTTCCCCTCAGGTGCAGATAGTGGTATGCACAATACCGGAGGTACCGGTGCGTGACGGCAACCTGCAAAGAGCGGTTGTCGACGCAAACAAAGAGATATGGCAGATGAGTAGAGAGAAAGGCATTGAGGTAGTGGAAATAAACAGAGAGGTGCACAGGTGGGGTGGTTTTCGAAGAGACGGAATACACTTCGATAGGAGGCTTGGCCATGAGGTGGGTTGGCGTCTTGCAGGACGCGCAGTAGCTTTTTTGGGGGGCACGCGGGCCCTTCGGTGCCCATGGTAGCTTGTAATGAGGAAAACAACCAGGGGGACTCTTTGACAGGTAGTATAGCGAAAAAACAGACAAAAGGTAAAAGAAGGGAGAAGGCGCGTGTTGCAATTAGTTACATTAACATGCAGGGTGGCAGAAAAAAGGCAAAATGGTTAGAGATTGAGGGACAGTTAAACAAGGAACAGATAGGTGTTTATGCGGTTACAGAAACACACCTTAGAGACTTGGAAGAGCCACCACATATTGAAAATTATGTTTGGGAAGGATGTAACAGGATCACATCAGAAAGGAGAGGTGGGGGGGTTGGAATGCTAATTCATAGCAGAACAAAATGGGAGAGAGTGAAACAAACGTGTTCAGAGCACATGTGGGTTTCGGGCACAGTAGGCGGAAAGAAAACGTGGCTAGGTGTAGCTTACTTGTGGACAGGCAATAACTGCAGAGAAAAGAATCTGGAGATAGTGAAATGCATAAGCACCGATATTAAAGAATTTGGTCATGATGCCGAGATAATCCTTCTAGGGGACATGAACGCTCACATTCATGACCTTGACGGATATTCAGACATCAATGGCAAGTTATTGCTAGATCTCTGCGAGCAACATAGTCTTGAGATAGTTAACGTGGGGCCTAAGTGTGAGGGGCAGATCACGTGGGAAGTCAGAAACAGGCAATCGAGCATTGATTACTGTCTCATGACAGAAGGAATATATGACAAACTTAGAGAGATGAGAATAGACGAAGAAGGCATTAACAGCTTGGGTAGTGATCATAAACGCATAATATTACAAATGGGATATAAAACTGAAAATAAGAACATAGAATCAAAGTTTGGCAGCTCGTATCTAAATGACAAACAAATAACAAATATAGCCGCAAGAGTCGAGGAAAAAGTAGACGAACTACCAGGCAAAGACTGGAAGTATAGTGAGCTGCTACATGTAATCACGAAAGAAATGGAAATAGAGAAGAAAACTATTTGTTGGAAAGGAAAGAAAAAGCCAAAAAGTTGGTGGAACAAAGAAATCAGGGAAGCGATCGAGATGCGACGTCAGGCATCACGGGAGCACAGACAGGCAAAAAAGGAGAAGCGGCCACAGGACGAAGTCAACCAAATATGGGAAATATATTTAGAGCAAAAATCCATTGTGCAGAAATTAGTCGAGGCAAAAATTAAAGGTGAAAGTGAACGCTGGATGACAGAGATTCGCGAAAAGAAGAAGGCCGCGCCTAGGATTTTTTGGAGCCACCTAAAAGCGCTGGGTAGGAAGTCTGTCACAATGCAACAACATATGGTAGATGAAGGAGGAAATAAATTGGAAGGATATGAAGCGCTAGGTTACATCCGAAAGATAACAGCCGATTCGTTTAAAAAGGTCCCCCAGGGGATTCCCCCGGTGAGTAAAAGTACGCAAAGGAGAGCAACCGACGAAGATGTAGTACTAGAGAATTTCAATTGGAAGAAGGCCGAAGGAAAAATTCCTAAGCGCACTACTCCGGGCTTAGATGGGGTTCCCGTCAGCCTCATTAACGTACTCGGACATAACACTAAAGAAGCACTGCTGAAAGCCGTAGAAAAGTGCTTACAGGAGAGGGAAATACCAGACAGTTGGAGAAAAAGTAGAATGAACTTAATCTATAAAGGCAAGGGAGAAAAGGATAACATTCGCTCGTATAGACCGCTAACAATTACATCGGTGCTATACAGGTTGGCGATGCAGGCAGTAAAATTAAAAATAGAAGCGTGGGTAGAACAAAATGATATTTTGGGAGAACTTCAGAATGGATTTCGAATCGACAGGCGGTTAGACGATAATCTGTTTGTTCTTACCCAGTGTATAGAAATATCTAAAATAGAAAACAGGCCCTTATACGTAGCTTATCTAGATATCACCGGGGCGTATGACAACGTTAATCAGGAAATTTTGTGGGATATATTGAAGGAAGTGGGCATAGGTGACGACTGTGTACAGCTTTTGAGGGAAATATACCGAGGAAATACAGTTTGTATAGAATGGGAAGGAATAAGTAGCAAGGACAGCGTTGAAATTAGCAAGGGGCTGAGACAGGGATGCCCTTTGTCCCCGCTGTTATTCATGCTGTACATGGCGAGGATGGAAAAAGCGCTAGAAGGTAGCAACATTGGATTTAATTTGTCACACAAACAGGTCGGAGCGATGGTTGAGCAGAAGCTTCCAGGTCTATTTTATGCTGATGATATTGTCTTATTTGCGGACAGTCAAGATGATATACAGCGACTGGCAGATATATGCGGAAGGGAGTGTGAAGCTCTAGGACTAGGATTTAGTGCAACAAAATGTGGATTGATGGTATTCAATGATCACGGAGACCATACGGTATTAATACAGGGCCAAAAAATACCGAGGGTAAGCGAGTACAAGTACCTCGGAGTATGGGTAAATGACGGGGATAGATATATGGAGGTACAAGAGAAAGCATCGGTAGCAAAGGGAAAGAGGAATGCTGCAATTATGAAGCACAGAGCTTTATGGGGATACAATAGGCACGAGGTGCTTCGAGGGCTGTGGAAGGGTGTGATGGTTCCGGGGCTTACATTTGGGAACTCAGTGGTGTGCATGAAGTCAGAGGTGCAATCAGGAATGGATGTAAATCAAAGGACGGTGGGCCGCCTCGCGTTGGGCGCTCACGGGAAGACGACAAATGAGGCGGTGAAGGGTGATATGGGATGGACAGGCTTTGAAGTGAGGGAAGCTCAGAGCAAAATGAGATTCGAAGAGAGGCTGAGGAAAATGAAGGAGAGTAGATGGGCAGAGAAGGTTTTCAGGTATTTGTATAGAAAAAGCGTTGACACGCAGTGGAGAAAAAGAACTAGGAGGCTCACCAGTAAATATACGGCTGGCAGTGCGGGCGATATGGCAACAAGGAGCATTAAGCGGAAGGTCAGAGAGGCGGAGAGGACTTATTGGATGACAGCGATGGAAAAGAAGCCGGCTCTGAGTAACTACCGAATAGGAAAAAACGAAATAAGGAGGGAAAGGTTTTATGATAATTCAAGGGGAAGCGCTTTACTGTTTGAAGCAAGGTCGGGCTGCCTTAGAACGCGTAGTTATAAAGCGAGATTTAGTAACGAAGAAGAACAATGTACATGCTGCGGGGGAACTAAGGAAACGATGGAACATGTACTGATTGAATGTGGCGATATTCACCCAGGTATACGTGTGGGCACGAGTCTACATGAAGCCTTGGGTTTTAGGGACAACAATGGAAAGCTGAACACGACCGCGATAGAAATAAGTAAGAGACGGTTAGAGTATTGGTGGCAGAAAAGTAGAGATAAAGAACAAAAATAAATAATGGGGGAAAAATAAGGTCATTCTGCCTTAAGAGGCAGAGAGATGGACCGTGAATTTATATTTTTTGGTATAATAACATAGATTTAATCAATGTAGATAAGGTATTAGGCCAACATGAAACAAGGAAGTTTTTTTTTTTTCTTCTTCTTCTTCGAGCCTGGTGGCAGACATGTCACCGCCCCGTTTTAAAGGGGACGCTCATAGCATCCATCCATCCATGACAACTTTGTTTTTTTTTCTCTCCTTCTCTCCTCCTACCTTCTCTTTCGTCCCCCTCCCCCCGCGCAGGGCCGTTGAGGTGGCCCTGCGCTTCTCTCTTCCTCCTCTTTAACAACAAGAATCACTTCGGCTTTTGCGGTGAACTTCCGCGCCGCGGCGCTGCCGTGCCGGACCCGGGCTCGTGGGCTCTGGAATGACAGCGTCAGATAAGTGTTTTTTTTTTTGCATGATTCGAGCTTGTTTTTTTAGTTAATCCACTAGATTGCAGCTTAATAGAGCTTACAACTTTGTACTGTTGGTAAAAAGTGGTGTGACAGTCGCCTCGGGTGTGTGTTTTTTTTTAATATTTGTTTGTTCGGCCTCCACGTGGCTGAAAGGTGCACAGGTGCTTTGACGTGTAACGTACTTGCGGAGTTTTGTGATATCATTTGGCTTTAAGTCTATCTAATCCACCGTGTGAACGATCTATAGCCATGGTCAAAAAGACCGTAAAGTGTTCAGGATGCGGAATGGGGCGGAAAATAGAGGTTTGTGAGGAAGAGACGACAGAGACAGCTGACGCCAAGTGTAAGCAATGCGAGTTAGAGGCGAAAATGGAAATAATGATGGCCGCCCAGAATGAGCTCATGGTGAGAATCTCCGAGCTGGAGAAAGCGGTAGCGACAGAGCGGGAAAAAACGATGGCTATGGCGGAAAGGCTTAAGTCAGCCGAGGAGGGATTAGCAAAGGTAGCCATGCCAGCAAAGGTAGCAAGCGACAGCGGCAACAATGGGGCATCGACCCCGACAGTGGTAGGCGCGAAGGGGGAAACAGGTTTGGAAAAGACAGGTGCGAGGGTCACAGGACCCACTTTCCGCGAAGTAGTCTTGGGAACGGGAGGCGACAAAACAACAGCAGTAGCACGCGCTAGTAACCGGGGCAGTGGCCAGGTGCGGGAGAGTCCAGCAGAAAAGTCGGATCACGTGATAATCGCCGGGGACTCGAATTTAGCTACATGCGCAGAAGCAATCGAGGAAAGGGTGAGAGGCGACAAACGAGTTTTAATAGGGAAGTTCCCGGGACATAGGCTGGGATCAGTGATGAGACAAGCTAGCGCAGAACTCGCAACTAAGTCTAATGGACGTAACCTCGTGATAATCGCAGGAGGTCTAAACGACGTCTTGAGTAAAGAATCAGCCGAACTAGCGACCACATTGGCGAAAGGGGTCGATGACATGCGCGCCATTTCCCCTCAGGTGCAGATAGTGGTATGCACAATACCGGAAGTACCAGTGCGAAATATCAGCTTGCAAAGAGCGGTTGTCGTCGCAAACAAAGAGATATGGCGAATTAGTCGAGAGAAAGGCATCGAGGTAGTGGAAATAAACAGAGAGGTGCACAGGTGGGGTGGTTTTCGAAGAGACGGAATACACTTCGATAGGAGGCTTGGCCATGAGGTGGGTTGGCGTCTTGCAGGACGCGCAGTAGCTTTTTTGGGGGGCACGCGGGCCCTTCGGTGCCCAAGGTAGCTTGTAATGAGGAAAACAACCAGGGGGACTCTTTGACAGGTTGTATAGCGAAAAAACAGAGAAAAGGTAAAAGAAGGGAGAAGGCGCGTGTTGCAATTAGTTACATTAACATGCAGGGTGGCAGAAAAAAGGCAAAATGGTTAGAGATTGAGGGACAGTTAAACAAGGAACAGATAGGTGTTTATGCGGTTACAGAAACACACCTTAGAGACTTGGAAGAGCCACCACATATTGAAAATTATGTTTGGGAAGGATGTAACAGGATCACATCAGAAAGGAGAGGTGGGGGGGTTGGAATGCTAATTCATAGCAGAACAAAATGGGAGAGAGTGAAACAAACGTGTTCAGAGCACATATGGGTTTCGGGCACAGTAGGTGGAAAGAAAACGTGGCTAGGTGTAGCTTACTTGTGGACGGGGAATAACTGCAGAGAAAAGAATCTGGAGATAGTGAAATGCATAAGCACCGATATTAAAGAATTTGGTCATGATGCCGAAATAATCCTTCTAGGGGACATGAACGCTCACATTCATGACCTTGACGGATATTCAGACACCAATGGCAAGTTATTGCTAGATCTCTGCGAGCAACATAGTCTTGAGATAGTTAACGTGGGGCCTAAGTGTGAGGGGCAGATCACGTGGGAAGTCGGAAACAGGCAATCGAGCATTGATTACTGTCTCATGACAGAAGGAATATATGACAAACTTAGAGACATGAGAATAGACGAAGAAGGCATTAACAGCTTGGGTAGTGATCATAAACGCATAATATTACAAATGGGATATAAAACTGAAAATAAGAACATAGAATCAAAGTTTGGCAGCTCGTATCTAAATGACAAACAAATAACAAATATAGCCGCAAGAGTCGAGGAAAAAGTAGACGAACTACCAGGCAAAGACTGGAAGTATAGTGAGCTGCTACATGTAATCACGAAAGAAATGGAAATAGAGAAGAAAACTATTTGTTGGAAAGGAAAGAAAAAGCCAAAAAGTTGGTGGAACAAAGAAATCCGGGAAGCGATCGAGATGCGACGTCAGGCATCACGGGAGCACAGACAGGCAAAAAAGGAGAAGCGGCCACAGGACGAAGTTAACCAAATATGGGAAATATATTTAGAGCAAAAATCCATTGTGCAGAAATTAGTCGAGGCAAAAATTAAAGGTGAAAGTGAACGTTGGATGACAGAGATTCGCGAAAAGAAGAAGGCCGCGCCTAGGATATTTTGGAGCCACCTAAAAGCGCTGGGTAGGAAGTCTGTCACAATGCAACAACATATGGTAGATGAAGGAGGAAATAAATTCGAAGGATATGAAGCGCTAGGTTACATTCGAAAGATAACAGCCGATTCGTTTAAAAAGGTCCCCCAGGGGATTCCCCCGGTGAGTAAAAGTACGCAAAGGAGAGCAACCGACGAAGATGTAGTACTAGAGAATTTCAATTGGAAGAAGGCCGAAGGAAAAATTCCTAAGCGCACTACTCCGGGCTTAGATGGGGTTCCCGTCAGCCTCATTAACGAACTCGGACATAACACTAAAGAAGCACTGCTGAAAGCCGTAGAAAAGTGCTTACAGGAGAGGGAAATACCAGACAGTTGGCGAAAAAGTAGAATGAACTTAATCTATAAAGGCAAGGGAGAAAAAGATAACATTCGCTCGTATAGACCCCTAACAATTACATCGGTGCTATACAGGTTGGCGATGCAGGCAGTAAAATTAAAAATAGAATCGTGGGTAGAACAAAATGATATTTTGGGAGAACTTCAGAATGGATTTCGAATCGACAGGCGGTTAGACGATAATCTGTTTGTTCTTACCCAGTGTATAGAAATATCTAAAATAGAAAACAGGCCCTTATACGTAGCTTATCTAGATATCACCGGGGCGTATGACAACGTTAATCAGGAAATTTTGTGGGATATATTGAAGGAAGTGGGCATAGGTGACGACTGTGTACAGCTTTTGAGAGAAATATACCGAGAAAATACAGTTTGTATAGAATGGGAAGGAATAAGTAGCAAGGACAGCGTTGAAATTAGCAAGGGGCTGAGACAGGGATGCCCTTTGTCCCCGCTGTTATTCATGCTGTACATGGCGAGGATGGAAAAAGCGCTAGAAGGTAGCAACATTGGATTTAATTTGTCACACAAACAGGTCGGAGCGATGGTTGAGCAGAAGCTTCCAGGTCTATTTTATGCTGATGATATTGTCTTATTTGCGGACAGTCAAGATGATATACAGCGACTGGCAGATATATGCGGAAGGGAGTGTGAGGCTCTAGGACTAGGATTTAGTGCAACAAAATGTGGATTGATGATATTCAATGATCACGGAGACCATACGGTCTTAATACAGGGCCAAAAAATACCGAGGGTAAGCGAGTACAAGTACCTCGGAGTATGGGTAAATGAGGGGGATAGATATATGGAGGTACAAGAGAAAGCATCGGTAGCAAAGGGAAAGAGGAATGCTGCAATTATGAAGCACAGAGCTTTATGGGGATACAATAGGTACGAGGTGCTTCGAGGGCTGTGGAAGGGAGTGATGGTTCCGGGGCTTACATTTGGGAACTCAGTGGTGTGCATGAAGTCAGAGGTGCAATCAGGAATGGATGTAAATCAAAGGACGGTGGGCCGCCTCGCCTTGGGCGCTCACGGGAAGACGACAAATGAGGCGGTGAAGGGTGATATGGGATGGACAGGCTTTGAAGTGAGGGAAGCGCAGAGCAAAATGAGATTCGAAGAGAGGCTGAGGAAAATGAAGAAGAGTAGATGGGCAGAGAAGGTTTTCAGGTATTTGTATAGAAAAAGCGTTGACACGCAGTGGAGAAAAAGAACTAGGAGGCTCACCAGTAAATATACGGCTGGCAGTGCGGGCGATATGGCAACAAGGAGCATTAAGCGGAAGGTCAGAGAGGCGGAGAAGACTTATTGGACGACAGCGATGGAAAAGAAGCCGGCTCTGAGTAACTACCGAAAAGGAAAAAACGAAATAAGGAGGAAAAGGTTTTATGATAATTCAAGGGGAAGCGCTTTACTGTTTGAAGCAAGGTCGGGCTGCCTGAGAACGCGTAGTTATAAAGCGAGATTCAGTAACGAAGAAGAACTATGTACATGCTGCGGGGGAACTAAGGAAACGATGGAACATGTACTGATTGAATGTGGCGATATACACCCAGGTATACGTGTGGGCACGAGTCTACATGAAGCCTTGGGTTTTAGGGACAACAAAGGAAAGCTGAACACGCCCGCGATAGAAATAAGTAAGAGACGGTTAGAGTATTGGTGGCAGAAAAGTAGAGATAAAGTACAAAAATAAATAATTGGGGGAAAAAAGGTTATTCTGCCTTAAGAGGCAGAGAGATGGACTGTGAATTTATATTTTTTGTTATAATAACATAGATTTAATCAATGTAGATAAGGCATTAGGACAACATGAAACAAGGAAGTTTTTTTTTTCTTTTTTTTTTATCCTTCGAGCCTGGTGGCAGACATGTCACCGCCCCGTTATAAAGGGGACGCTCATAGCATCCATCCATCCATCCGGACCCGTGGGCTTTCTCCGCGGCGGAAGCCGCGTCAAAGCGGCGAGCGTCTGCTGCGTTGTGATATTTTGGCCACTATTAGCTAAAATTGCGGAGATTTGGGCAATATTTAATAGTGCGTCACTGCAACATAATACTGCAGCGACTCATCATACAGAGAACGCGTTTGTTAGTTTGTGTGTTGTGAAACGGGGATTTTGTATACAGTTGAAACCCGCAATAACGAAATCGGCAGGGAAAGCACAAAATTTCGCTCTTGCGGGAATTTCGTTGGCGCGAGAATGCGGCAGAAAAGACATGGAATTTACAAAAAACACATTTTATTTCCAAAAGTCAGTAAGTTTGCTTTGGCGGGCCTTACCATGCAACAATTTTATGCCTCTCGATCGGGAATCACGTTTGCCACGGCACAAAGTTCGCCCCATGCACTGGTCAGTGACGGCGGCACTGCGCCGTCACCAGTACCGTGAGGAATGTGGATTTGGCTACGTAGTGCGCTATAACGAGCAGGTGTTTCGGCAAGCCATCATCATCATCATTGTTGCCAGCTTTAAGTTTTTTTTTTTTTGCAAACAATGATGGCGGCTGCTTCTCAAGTGCGCTGTAGCGATAGTTTTGCACAATTTAAGTGTAGCATGAATGCATTTCAGCAGTTTTCGAATGTAGTTAATGTTGCGAGAGTAGATTATTTGCACACTCGTGTTTCAAAAATTTCGTTAACGAGGGACTGCGCTATGAATATCTTTCGTAGTCGCGAGTTACGAAATGCATTGACTCTAATGGGCGTTCGCCGGTGCTCCGAAAATATTTCGTTGCGGTGAGAATTTCGTTCCCTCTGGATTTCGTTATCGCGGGTTTCGACTGTATATCCTTTCAGCTGGTTTGTCACCGCATTGGTCCACACTTCCGTGGCTGTTTGAGGAACGCATCCTGCGCGCACTTCATCGTGAGAAAAGGCGCTTACCTTACTTTCGTGTGGAATGACGAAGGTAACCTTGCTGCACGAGAGAATAAACTGGAGATAACCAGGAGAACGTAGCACATATACACGTAGTAACTAGCTCATGCATGCTAACGCGTTTGCACCCTTCATATCCTATCTTTTATTTTGTGCATTCGATTTTTTTTACAAGGCTTCCTCCGGCGCTCTGCTGTTTCAAGCCATTTCATGCCAAGCCGAATGTGGCAGTCGGCGTGGCCGCGGTACCAAAAGTAAAAAATTACTCGCGTAACTCGCGTCTCGTTCACTTGGTATACAGGAAAATTAGCACGGAGGGGCACGAATGTACGTATGCCCAACACGACAGATAGGTCATGGCATCACTAACCTGACATGCTTGCCGTTTGCGTAACGACTAACAGTAATAGTATGGTATGTGGCGCGGAAACCCGCTTTCTGTAGCCAGAAATAATTCTGACGATGTGTGGTCTGACGATTTGTTTCCGTCAGGTTATAAAAAAACGTGGTGGTCACCGATATCGATGTCAACATGTAAGACTTACCCATACATTTTGAAGAACTGACCGCATAGGTAAAATATATGCGAAAAAATTACATGAAAAAGAAAACATGGTCCCTTATGCATTCGCCTGAGATGACTCGAAAACGAAAGCCATCTTTTTCGTCAGTCGATGCATTGAACCTCCCTCGCCCCTCTCCGAAAGCTTTCTGCACATAACGTGGTTTCGGACTGCCGACAGGATCGAAGGCATTGCAAGCTTTCTGCACCTCACCTGCTTTTACATCGCTTCCGTGATCGCCCCCCGATCACGGAGGAAACGCAAAGCGACCATGTCACGTGGTGACGTCATCAATGACGTCACGTTGAATGACGTCATAGTGACATCACAAGTTCTGTCGACGTCAATTCGTGATGATCTTGTGCATCAGTCGTGTTGGCTACGCGGGATACCGACGGTCAATTTTCGTGTTTGATGAGGCACCTAAGCCTTAAAAAAAGACAAACCAAAGAAAATGAAACGATAACAGTGCAACATTGTGTATGGCGTACTTCATGTTACGAGCGATTGCCCGAAAGCAAACGTGATTCTCAGTTCAGAGCAGCTGATTGCACGCGTCTGCGAGACAAAAGAGGCTTGCTTTACCCGTCTGGCCATCTCTATATTTATTCAAGAGATGAGCAGACTCGCTATTTAAGTACTCCGGAGCTTCAGCACGAAATTGTCGTGGACGCTATATGAGGTCATCAGGAAAAAGCGGGAAATTGCGGTCGGGTGCCCTGTTGGCGCGCACTCAACTGCCGCGGAAACAATTGTACTTTATGTAACTACTCGTCCACATCTTTTTGTAAAGTCTCTGAACCGGGGAACGCTAACCTCCGAGAATCGTGAAAACATCTGAAGTTGAGAATGAGTTGTTTGAAACTGTTTGCATTTCGTATGATGAATGCTTGGAGCAATGCATGCATCTCGCGCGAACGTTCTATACTAACGTTCAGCGATCCAATGCATATATATATATATATATATATATATATATATATATATATATATATATATATATATATATATATATATATATATATATATATATATATATAAGGAATGAAGAAAGAAACTACTACTTTCGTTGGTTTGGCACTGTATATTTTCACTAACGTTTCGTCTGGTGGACCAGACTTAAGTCTGGTCCACCAGACGAAACGTTAGTGAAAATATACAGTGCCAAACCAACGAAAGTCGTAGTTTCTTTCTTCATTCATTATTCTATCGGGGTCCGCGTGATTCTTTTCCCACTACTACATATATATATATATATATATATATATATATATATATATATATATATATATATATATATATATATATATATATATATATATGTCACTAATCCCGTTAATGGGGACGGCAATCGCCGGGCGGATTCTAAGGGCTGGCGTCACGGCCCTCCGAAACCGCACCACGAAATCGCGGACAATTTAGAGTTGGTCCTTTGGTGCGCCAGCGAACGCCGGTTGTGGCCCAAAGACCGAGTCAGAGCCGAGAGTCGATAACACAAACGAAAACGAAATATATTCTCAGTTAAGGCAATACAAATAACACAAACAACACGTGCACACTCGGCTGGTACCAGTTACAACTTCACAATATAATTCAGATGGTGTTCACACAACGGGAGCTAGACAAACAGATCACACGCAACAAATGCAATCACATGCATTAAACTATTCAATGACCGTTAAAGTCCTGAATAAACAATGGCTATCCAGTCCACAATACTTGGACGGTAATCGAATGCTTCTCTTCAAGGAAACACTCACGCCAGCTCCAGCGTTGATCGTCGTAGCTCAACCGTCGTCGTGTCTTGTCACGGCTCACACGGCGTCGTCATCCAATTCTTCCAAATTGACGATCGGCCGACCGCACACCATCATAAACACGTCTTCTTTGGCTAACGGAGCCACACTTAGCGTAACTTCACCATCACCGGGCCACTCCTACACTCACTGACTTCTCGACTCCTGTCTCGACTCTCTCACTGACTGCACTGCCTGCACTACTCGACTCTCGTCGTTTGCACGCTTTTATCCCTTCTTCCCCGGTTTCTAGAAGCGTCGGGATGTTTCTTCTGCGTGCAGTACAGCTAAGCCTGGGGAAAGGGCGAGAGCTTTCTCGTAGGTTCGAATCGCGGCGGCATCGCTCGCGGATGCGTCCCCCCTTCCTTCTAGAAACATCCAGGATTTGCCGGGCGTTTGATCGCGTCGTCTGCGCCTGGCTCGATTGGGTGAGGAGGATGCGGCGCGCCGGCGTCTTTTGATGCTTGTTTTTTCGTCTTTTCGCGCTTCTTGGCGAGCGGTTCGCGCCGTTCCGTCTCGTAGCAGTTTGAAAGCGGCCTCGCGCGCGCTTTATAACCCGCTAATTTGTGACAATATATATATATATATATATATATATATATATATATATATATATATATATATATATATATATATATATATATATATATATATATATATATATATATATATATATATATATATATATATATATTATCGCATGTTGCATTTTTCAGGCTAGGTACATAAGGGATCTCTGCATTTTCTGAAGTGATTGAGAAATTACACTTCTATTTGTCAATGTCTTACCGTATTTTCGGCTCAGGCAGCTTCTACAGCAAGAATGGGGGCATTTGTAACTTGTATCATGATATCTGGATATTTGCAAAGCATTTTCTATATTACGCCTTTTATGCAAAAACTTGTGGAATAAGGTTAGCTTACCTGGCATTGCTTTTCTTCCAAATGTTTGCGCACGGTGAGCCTTGTTGTACGCTACCTCAGAAGCAAAAAGAAGCCAACAGCATTGCGGTCGTATGGCCGTCTCTACTCTTTTTTTTTTCTTTTTCTCTTTGTTTCCCTTGCGTCTTCCCGGTGTGCTCCGTCCATAATAAAGAGCTAGTGGAGGGCTGGAGGTTAACCAGTTGTCGAATAAAGCGGTGTGCATATGGCTAGCAAACCAGTGGCGACCATGAGTACAAAGCTCGTAGTGTGAAGCGGTCACTGCGCGCAATTATTTCAGCTGACTGCGCGTGCAATTTACTTTTTTTATTACTCTTATTATTATTTTATTATTATTTTATTTTATTACTCTTTTTATTACTCTTATTCGTGCATGCGCGATGCTATTGCCCGATTACTCGTGCGAATAAGGTTTTTTTTTTTCGTTCTTTGCTTGTGCGTGTCCGTTTCGCGCGTTTTTACACACACATCAACGCTCTCGAACTTTGTGAACGGAACTAGACCACGCTGATGCCGCTTTACACATGATTTTTTTGCATTCTGTTGTTGCCCCAGCACTAACACAACGCTTAAAGATGGGTAAGCTCTATTACGCACCACATTATAAAAGTTAAGCAGACCTCAAGTGCCCTGTGTGAAACCGCGGCGCGAAAAACTACAGCGCGTAGCAGACGCCCCTCGCTTTCCGCGCGCTTCCCGAGCGCGCAAAGCCCACGGGTCCGGCGCAGCAGCGGCGCGGCGCGGGAGTTCACGGCAAAAGGCCCACGCGGGAGCCGGCGCTTTGGACACTCCCCCTATTCTATAATAGGTCACTCTACCCCGGGCAAAAAACGAGAAGTGGCGTGAGAAAGGTCATGTGACTTCATCCGCGCTCTCTTTACTCCGCCGCTGGCGGCGGAGCACCAGAACTGCTCTCGGCTGCCCCCGGCGCGCCCGGCGCCGCAAAATTGCTCCTCATCGACCAATCAATGAAACACTCTGCCCCCGCTCCTGCCAGACCGCTGGAAGGCGCCGCAACTCGCGAGAGCACTTTGAGCGCAGTTAGAAGTGCTCCTGCTCGCCCAATGGAAAGCGCTATTAGAAAGTTTCGTGTCTGGCGTTTTTAAGGCGTGCGTTAGCCGTCGTCGCTCGACCGTTTCATGGTGCTCACTGGCTGTGCGCTTGTGCGACGCAATGTTTTACGACTCGCGCTGTTCGTGCATAGTGGTTTGTTGCTCGAATACTTCCAGAACAAGTCCCGGATTATATGTGCCGGCCCCCAAAAGAGCGACAGGTGAGCGTGCCCTTTGAGTCGCGGTTTTCATTGTGTCAATTTGAATTCACGTCCGTTCCGAGTAGCTGTTCTCTGCAGTGGGGCTACAGTTAATGTTTTCAAAAATGACTGATTTGAAAAGGGCACGATGGTGCGTTTAAATCGTTATACGAACAAGCATCGGACATGAAGCCCATGCGACGTAACTATAATTACAGGTTTACAACTCTCACAGAACCGCGTGCTTGAGTGTCTGCTTTTCATTTGTCTCCGGTTAATTACTCGCCATCGCCAATAACCACGTTTGTGAGACATTAGGTAGATGTATGAAAACTTGTGCTGCTCTGAGACGAACAAACGAGTTCACTTTTGCACGAGTCGACGGCGCTCTTTATCTGATTGGAACTTGCGCCTTTTCTTCAGGGTGGAAGCGTTTTCAAAGTTTTCGAGAACACCACACAGCTGATCGGTGCGCCCAGAGAAAAGCCGAAGAATTGCAGAATCGGCGCATTTCAAGAAGAGATGCCATGAATCCTCCGATATCATTCGTTCATTTTCTCCGCGTTTATCATCACTAGTTATATGAAAATCAACGTTTTTGGAAATGTAGTCAATAAAGTGCGGCCAATATTAGTTGTGTTATATGTGTTCATTTTGACATCTTTAAAATGAAATTTACATTACTATTCTATTTTTAGGTAGTTCAACTGCTTTCATTATTTTTGCATTGCAGTGAATGTTCAATTTTGCTAGTTATGATAATTTTGTGCGATATCGCGCGCATATATCAGAGGCTGTTCTGCACTTTTGTCAGTAGAAAAATTGTTTTTAATATGTGCCCTAGTGTTATGTTCTGTTTTTTATTCCACTGTTCTTTAAGTTCTTAACTTTGCCGAGAACTTTCGTGTTGTTAGTGATCATGAACACGCGTATGTTAATCTCCTGTTAATCACTTCTGTTAATCTTCTGAGCCTGTACGTATCGCACCACATTTGATGAAAATGTTGATTTTCGGAAACGAGGACAATAAAACGAGACCAAAGATATTTTGTGTTGTGAGTGCAATTCATTCTTTTGCGTTCTGGCACGTGCTGCACGACTGCAGTGTTTGCAGAATGCCAGATTGCAAATTGCGTACATTCAAACGCGCAACGAACGCGTGGTGCAGCACGCGCAGCGGATGCAAAAAAAAAAAAGGCGCCCGGCGCGCTGCACGGCGCAGCACGCGGACGAAGGGGTCATACAAAAATAGGAGTGGGAGAGGGAGCCCGCGCACGCAAACAAACCAAAAGAATTTTTAAAAAACGGCGCGCGCGAGAGCTAGCGGAGGAAGCGCGGCTGGTGGTAGTGTTGCCATGACGACGCATACCGTGTGCGCCGCCATTTTGCAGTTTTAGTCTATGAATCCAAGCCGCCAGGATAGTAACTGAAGGGACGTTTGGCGCTGCCAGCGCTGACGTCATGAATTAAGGCGTCCTATGGTAGGTATACGGAGGAACCTCCCCCTGGTTCAACTCTTAAAGGCGAAGCTTAAGCGTCCCCCAATTTTTAAGGGTAGCTATCTTAGCGTTGGCGAAGAATTCTCTTGGTCAATAAAATTTGCTCGTAAACACCTCATCGCTTTCGCCAAATCGAAATGCACGTCATAATCTCTGCGCTTCAAAACACCGCAAATTGCAAACAAATTATACGTGTTCGACCACTCATCAGCATCTGTTAAGGAAATGTAGCATTTGCCGTGTCAACATCATGAGCCTTCCCGCCCTTGGCCCGCCTCGCAATGAAACTTGTTGTTTTCCGCTATATTTTTAGATGCGAAGCGTCTAAAGGCGGAGTTCAATCCTGTGGTGGTGGTGGTGGTGGTGTGCGGCGTGACCACCCTTAATGCGCATGCGCAAACCCTCTCCCAACACCTCCTCCCGATTCTTATGACGGAGGGATCAGGCATCTTTTTCTAGGCATTTGTTATAAGCCCCCTCATGGTACTCCAGCCTTCTCCTTCAAGGCGAACAATATCCTATGTGAAATCATGACCAAACACCCTAACATGCATAAAATTCCATTTGGAGACTAATTTTGCTAATATGGATCGGTTAAATAACTTTCTCCAGCAGTACATCAAAGGAATCGAAAGAGTTTCTTGAGGTTTGCCTCAACTTGAACTTATCCATGTGGTCACAGAACTAACCCGTGTCACCTGTAGCTACCAAAATATTCTATGTCAAGTCTTCACAAGTCATCCCGAAGGCGTCTCACCCATCGCGTATCTTCACAAGATCAGTGACCATAAGGTAATTCACGTCGACTTCGTAAGTAAACCCGTTTTGTCCCCGACTGTTAAAAAAAACTATTCGTTTGTGTGGTAAGCGCAATTACGAAAAAAAAATGAACTGGCGCCATTATACACCACTTTTGAAAGTATCCTTCATTGTCATATTGTCACGTGGTCGTGACGTCGACTAAGGCAGCAGTCGGCGTTTGCAGGATGAAAGTGTTTATTTGGCCGAACTTGTGGCCGGAAAATGAGAAATAGAACTACAGCAGTACACGCTGTACAATGATAGCGGCGAACAGGGCGTCGTCCGTCGATCAACTGACAAGCGGTCAAGTGCGTCGGTTTTTATACAGGTGCTATGGAACTTTCCAGCGATATCGCTGGTGGCGGCGTTATCTCTCGATAAAGCTGGAACATTCGCGTGCGGCGCGAAATGTTAACAAAACGATCTACTACAATCGAGAAGTCTCTCGAACACTGCTTCGCGGGCAGCGTCGAGCGTTGATAACCGCCCTTGCTGGTCAAACCCAAAAACATCAAAATAGGACAAGAAGTGGGCGTGGCATTGCCCCCCTCTGAAAAAGCATCGTCCCGATGCTTGTGAAAGAACAAAGAAGAGAAAAAAAACACAAGTGCATACATAAATAAATTACAATAACAAAGGTAAAAGTAGAGTCCCCAGATTCGCTAACGTGCAAAAAACGGCTTAAGACGCACGACATGGACGACTTCAGGTCGTGCGCGGCGTCGCTGGGAGTTCGTAATGCCGTCCGGGATGACCACGTAGTCAAGAGCGCCGAGACGTCGAAGAACCTTGTAGGGTCCGAAGTATCGCCGAAGGAGTTTTTCGCTAAGGCCACGTCGGCGTATCGGCGTCCAGACCCAGACGCGGTCGCCGGGCTGGTATTCCACGAAGCGTCGTCGCAGATTGTAGCGACGGCTATCGGTGTGCTGCTGGGTCTTGATGCGCAGGCGGGCGAGCTGTCGAGCTTCCTCGGCACGTTGTAAGTAAGCGGCGGCGTCGAGGTTTTCTTCGTCGGTGACATTCGGAAGCATGGCGTCCAGTGTCGTCGCCGGGCTCCTTCCGTAAACCAACTTGTACGGCGTCATCTGCGTCGTTTCTTGGACGGCCGTGTTGTAAGCGAAGGTCACGTACGGAAGGACGGCGTCCCACGTCTTGTGCTCAACGTCGACGTACATGGCCAGCATGTCGGCGATGGTCTTATTTAGACGCTCGGTGAGGCCATTGGTCTGCGGGTGGTAGGCGGTGGTGCGGCGGTGGCTCGTCTCGCTGTATTTTAAGATCGCCTGAGTTAGGTCCGCAGTAAAGGCGGTACCTCTGTCTGTGACGAGGACCTCTGGGGCGCCATGACGCAAGATGATGTTCTCCACGAAGAACTTGGCTACCTCGGCGGCACTGCCTTTGGGCATGGCCTTTGTCTCGGCGTAGCGGGTGAGGTAGTCAGTTGCTACGACGATCCACTTGTTGCCGGAAGTCGACGTCGGGAACGGCCCCAGTAGGTCCATCCCGATTTGCTGGAACGGCCGGTGAGGTGGTTCGACTGGCTGCAGAAGTCCCGCTGGCCTAGTCGGCGGTGTCTTCCGTCGCTGGCAATCTCGGCAAGTCTTAACGTAGTGGGCGACGTCGGCAGGAACGAGTGGCCAGTAGTATTTTTCCTGTATCCTCGCGAGCGTGCGGGAAAAGCCGAGGTGGCCAGCCGTCGGGTCGTCGTGCAGGGCCTGCAGAACCTCTGGTCGCAGTGCCGAAGGTACAACGATGAGGTAGTCGGCCCGGGCCGGAGAGAAGTTCCTCTTTACGAGGACGTCGTTTTTCAAGAGAAATGACGCCGATCCCCTCCTGAATACTTTTGGAACAACGGCGGTCCTGCCCTTGAGGTATTCCACAAGGCCCCTGAGTTCCGGGTCGGCTTGCTGTCGTTCAGCGAAGTCGTCGGCACTTATGGTTCCCAAGAAGCAGTCATCATCGTGGTCGTCCTGCGGCGGTGCGTCGACGGGGCCACGAGACAAGCAGTCGGCGTCGGAGTGTTTTCTTCCGGACTTGTAAACGACGGTAATGTCGAATTCTTGGAGTCTTAGGCTCCACCGTGCGAGGCGACCTGAAGGGTCCTTCAAGTTGGCTAGCCAACACAAGGCGTGGTGGTCGCTCACAACTTTGAAGGGCCGGCCGTAGATGTAGGGGCGAAACTTCGATGTAGCCCAGATGATGGCCAGACACTCCTTTTCTGTTGTGGAATAGTTGATTTCTGCCTTTGATAGCGACCGGCTAGCATAACTGATGACCCTTTCCAATCCGTCGGTCTTCTGCACAAGGACGGCGCCGAGTCCTGCGCTGCTTGCGTCGGTGTGGATTTCCGTATCGGCGTGCTCGTCGAAATGCGCAAGTATCGGAGGCGTCTGCAGGCGTTGTTTCAATTCTTGAAATGCCTGAACTTCCGACGTTTTCCACCTGAATTCGACGTCGGCCTTCGTGAGTTGCGTCAGTGGCTCGGCGATCCGTGAAAATTCCTTGACGAAACGTCTGTAATAGGCGCACAAGCCGAGAAAACGGCGTACGGCCTTCTTGTCGGTGGGCGTCGGGAAGTCAGCGATGGCAGCTGTTTTCCGCGGGTCCGGGCGAACACCATCCTTGCTGATCACATGACCCAAGAACAAGAGCTCCTCGTACGCGAAGCGGCACTTTTCAGGCTTCAAAGTGAGTCCGTTGGTCTTGATTGCTTGAAGTACAGCTTCAAGGCGCCGAAGGTGTTCGTCGAAGTTTGAGGAAAACACTACGACGTCGTCCAAGTACACGAGGCACGTCTGCCACTTCAAGCCGGCCAGTACTGTATCCATAACCCGTTGAAAAGTCGCAGGTGCCGAGCAAAGACCAAAAGGCATGACCTTGAACTCAAACAGGCCGTCTGGCGTTATAAAGGCAGTCTTTTCTCGGTCTCTCTCGTCGACTTCTATTTGCCAGTAACCGGTCTTGAGGTCCATCGACGAAAAGTACTTTGCGTTGTGTAATCGATCCAGGGTGTCGTCTATCCGGGGAAGAGGATACACGTCCTTCTTCGTGACTTTGTTCAGGCGACGATAATCGACGCAAAAACGAAGAGTCCCATCCTTCTTCTTCACTAGCACCACGGGGGATGCCCACGGACTCTTCGACGGTTGGATGATGTCGTCGCATAGCATTTCGTCGACCTGTTTCTTCACGGCCTCCCGTTCCCGCGTCGAAACCCGGTAGGGACTCTGACGGAGTGGTCGAGCATTTTCTTCTGTTATAATGCGGTGCTTAGCAAGGGGCGTTTGTCGGACCCGCGATGACGACGAGAAACAGTCCTTGTATTGCAGGAGCAGGGTTTTGAGCTTATCTTGCTTGACCTTCGGAAGGCTCGGGTTGACGTCAAAATCCCGTTCGGGACCTCTATTCGTCGAAGCAGGTTCGACAGCATCGAAGAGGGCGAAAGCATTGCTGGCGGCTACACATTCGTCGATGTAGGCAACCGTCGTACCCATGTTGAGGTGCCTATATTCGTGGCTGAAGTTTGTCAGCAGTACCTTTGCTTTACCGTCATGCAGCTCGGCGATACCTCTTGCGACGCAAATTTGACGATTCAGGAGTAGTTGCTGATCGCCGTCGATTACGCATTCAAGGTTCGCAGGTTTTTCGGTGCCGACGGAAATAATGACGCTGGAGCGTGGCGGAACGGTCACCTGCTCTTCTATCACATTCAGTGCATGGTTCCCTGGCGTCGCGTGGGGCGGGAGCGCTTTGTCTGAGGTTAGTGTTATCGACTCAGACCTCAGGTCGATAACGGCGCCGTGGTCACTTAGGAAGTCCATTCCGAGTATCACATCCCTGGAGCAGTTTTGTAGGATTACAAAGCTCGCAGGATAAGTGCGGTTATTGATGGTGACTCTCGCCGTGCAGACACCAATCGGCGTTATCAGGTGGCCTCCAGCTGTCCGGATTTCTGGTCCACTCCAAGCGGTCTTTACTTTCTTCAGCTTGGTGGCGAATGGCCCACTGACGACGGAATAGTCGGCTCCGGTGTCGACGAGAGCTGTGACGCTGTGGCCGTCGATAAGAACATCGAGGTCGCTTGTTCGTCGTCTTGCGTTGCGGTTAGGTCGTGGCGTCGGATCACGGCTTCGTCGATTTGTCCCGCTGTTTCGACGTTGCGTCGTCATGTTTTCTTCGGGCCGCGAAGTTTCGTCGTGAGGGCTCCGTCCGGTTTGCGTCGTGTTCTGAAGGTCTCGTCGCGTTGTCGTCGTCGGCGGCCGCGGAGGATCTTCGGCAGTTCGTCGTACAACAACCGCACCTCCATCGGTTGCTGCCCTTAGTTTCCCGGATACGGGCTAGGCGACCGGCCCCGGTTTGGGCCAGTGTACTGCCGGCGGTGCGGTGACATGTAGCGGCCGGGCGACGGCGAGCGGGAAGGTCGTCGTTCTTCCCACTGTGTTCCGGTGAGGTAGTCGTCGATGTCGCGACGCCGTTCGCCTGGCTGCGGGCGCGGCGCGTTGATGGCGAATCCGCGTAGTCCCATCTGTCGGTACTGGCAGCGGCGGTACGTGTGGCCGGCCTCTCCGCAGTGGTAGCAGAGCGGGCGGTTGTCGGGGGCACGCCAGACATCGGTCTTCCTCGGGGTGTTGCGCTGGCCGAGAGTTGGTCGGTAGGGCGTCGGTGGCGGCGGCGGCGTCTGGCGACGGTACTGCGGCGGTGTGGCGTCTTGGCGGGGGCGTGGAGGAGGAGCATGACGGCGGGCTGCAGCAGCATAGCTAATAGCTTGCGGCTGCGGCTCTGCTAGCTGAGGCCCGCCGAGCGAATGCTGGATCTCCTGGCGCACGACGTCGGCGATGGACTCTACTTGAGGCTGCGGCGAAGGTAACAGTTTGCGCAGCTCCTCCCGCACAATCGCTCTGATTGTGTCACGCAGGTCATCAGGCTGCAGCGCCTGAACCTCCCCGTAGGTCGTCGTAGGAATGCGGCGGTTGTACTGCCTAGTGCGGATTTCTAGTGCCTTTTCGATTGTGGTGGCCTCCGAAAGGAATTCCGAGACCGTCTTCGGCGGGTTGCGCACAAGTCCGGCGAAGAGTTCTTCCTTCACTCCCCGCATCAGGAAGCGAACTTTCTTTTCTTCGGACATGGCTGGATCGGCATGGCGGAATAGGCGAGTCATTTCTTCGGTGTACAGTCCGACGTTCTCATTGGGGAGCTGTACACGGGTCTCGAGAAGGGTTTCAGCCCTTTCTTTCCGGATGACGCTCGTGAAGGTGTGGAGAAATCCGGTGCGGAAGAGGTCCCATGATGTTAGCGTGGACTCTCGATTCTCGAACCAGGTCCTTGCGCCATCTTCAAGGGCGAAGTAGACATGGCGTAGCTTCTCGTCGCAGTCCCAGTTGTTGAACGTGGAGACCCGGTCGTATGCCTCCAGCCAGCTTTCTGGATCCTCGCATGGTGATCCGCGGAATGTCGGCGGCTCCCTCGGTTGATGCATGACGACCGTTGTAGGTGGCAGGGGGTCTGTCATCGTCTCGGCGGTAGATGTGACGGTCGTCGGCTGCCTGGCGTTTTCGGGAAGGAGCCCGTACTCTGGTTGTAGTCCCTTCTGCCGGCGGCTGGTTCGAGGATCCGGGTTGACCTTAGAGTCGTCTTCTTCGCGGCTTGGGCTTGGGTCAGCGCTCCGCGGTGGCGTCCGGATCATGAAGCAGCACCTCCACCAGATGTCACGTGGTCGTGACGTCGACTAAGGCAGCAGTCGGCGTTTGCAGGATGAAAGTGTTTATTTGGCCGAACTTGTGGCCGGAAAATGAGAAATAGAACTACAGCAGTACACGCTGTACAATGATAGCGGCGAACAGGGCGTCGTCCGTCGATCAACTGACAAGCGGTCAAGTGCGTCGGTTTTTATACAGGTGCTATGGAACTTTCCAGCGATATCGCTGGTGGCGGCGTTATCTCTCGATAAAGCTGGAACATTCGCGTGCGGCGCGAAATCTTAACAAAACGATCTACTACAATCGAGAAGTCTCTCGAACACTGCTTCGCGGGCAGCGTCGAGCGTTGATAACCGCCCTTGCTGGTCAAACCCAAAAACATCAAAATAGGAGAAGAAGTGGGCGTGGCAATATTGTAGGGGGAAACTGGCGCATTTCCAACAAAAACACTGAGCGATGTGGTTGGCAAACAGATTCTCGAAATTGACATTAATTTCAATTCAGCTAAATCCTTTTAATAGCAGAGCTGTTGAAGCCGGGCGTAATATGTCTGCTGAAACTGCGATAATCATGAACCTCTTGTTCGTCCTCTGCTACTCTCCCACAACACGTGCGCCAGTTTGTCCAACATGAATATTGAAGTCGAGGGAACGCGTACAGAGATAGAGAGAATAAAAAGGACTGAAAAAAGAGAGAAATAGAGAGAAAAGAAAGGAAAAAAATCGCCACGCGTGCGCGAAACGCGCAGCACAGACACAGCGAAAGCTGGAAGAACGGCCTTTCCAGAGCCCGTTATATACTCTCTCGAGGCCACTAATACAAATATACATACAAGGTACCCACTACTTCATGATGTAGGGAAGCACCCACTATACCATTATTCGTCATTCTGCGGACAAGCGAGATACCCGCTACACATATGTAAGCCAACTCATTCAAAACAACACCCGATTCAGGTGTCGTGTCGGGCAAAGAATCGTGTTAACATATGTAATACAGCGTCGTAAAAGACTAAAATGACAACCAGGCGTCACACAATTGTGCATTGCGCAACGAGTCGGTAGTTGAATGCTTCCCACTCATTATATAAGGCTCAGCCATAATTCGTCGTCGTCCTCAGCCACAGGAGAAACAAAGGGCACATACTGCTATACAGATGTGTAGCGTATACCTCGCTTATCGGCAGACTGGCGATAAGCGAGTTGCGGTAGTTTATGACGTAGTGAGTACCTTGCATCTGTACTTGTATTAGTTGCCCCAAAAGACGCCACAACAAGCTCTGGAAAGGCCGCTCTTCGAGCTTTCGCTGTGACGGTGCTGCATGTTCTGCGCAGGCGTGGCGATTTCTTTCTCATTTAATTTTTTCTTATTTCGCGATAGCGGTTACGGACATCGGTGGCGGCGGCGGACAACTACCCCACTACCATTGTGATCTGATAACAGCTTTCGCGGCAAAGAAAGATATAGATTGAAGGAACTTTACTGACGGTGCAACGAGGTCGTTGAATTTAGCCTGCCGGTGGTTCGAAGTGTGGTGCCTACAGCTTTCCACAGCCTTTTCGGGCCAATTAATCACTTCTGCTTGAATACGGGGGTCAATCGAGGACAGAAGTGATTCCCACGCCTCCAGGGAGAAAGCTGGCAGTATTGTCTTTGGAGGTGGGTGCCCCGCGCATTCGCAAAAAAGGTATCTTGGGTAGCATTCATGCATCTGCAAAGTCGGTAATTTGGTTTAATTTTTTCTGGGTAAATTTTAGACAGTCGATGAGGGCTCGGATAAGCATCTGTTTGAATTTGCCTCCAGATCGTATCCTGATTCCTTGTGAGGTCCTTATGAGGGGCCATGTATGTTTTGCGGTTCTCTATATAATAAGCGTTAATTTTGTTGTATGTAGTCATCTCTTCTTGCGGGAACTCCAGGGTTGAGGGGTCCATCTCCTGCTTGATTAAACCTCGGGCTACATGGTAAGCCTCCTCATTGCCCAGACTCCCGACGTGAGCAGGCTCCCACACAAGTTGTACCTTTTTGCTGCACTTGTTATTTTTGAGGTCGTTGGCCGCAATCGGTATAACACAGCCCTTCATGAAATTCGTGAGCGCCCTTTTAGAATGACTCAAAATGTATTTAGTTGCTGGACTGAGGTGGCCAGTGCGATGGCTGCTTCTTCTGCCTCTAAGGCTGAGGCTGGTTTTACGATCGCCGCAGTAATACGTTCCCCGTTGCCAGTCACCGCGCATGTGGCGTAACGGTCTGTCGCCTGTCGAGCAGCGTCAACACACAGTACGTTTTGGCGATCCTGAAAGGCTTGTGCGTGTTTTGTTGCCTTTGCCTTTCTTCTTTCGTCATGCTTTACTGCCAGCGTATATTTGGACAAGGGTTTAACCGTGAGGTGTGCATGAGTTACCGCTGGTAAGAAAACCCTGACGTTGAGTGTCCAACTAGTGAACCGGCAAGGATGGCTGAGATCTGCAAGCCTGCCTTGGTGCGTGAAATTCGAGCTAAGCCTCGGCGACGTCAAAAGCTACAAATTCACACTGGGAACGCGGGGCACTCTACAAGGAGCCGTGTTATCCCCATTCCTGTTTAATATCAACATGAGTGGCCTGCCCGCACGCTTGAATCAGGTCCCACACATTAGGCACTCACTGTATGCTTATGATGGTACTATATGGACCTGCACATGCTCAGATGGGCAAATCTGCGACGTATTGCAACAAGCAGCTGACAGTGTGTAGGAATACGAGCAGAAAATGCTTGTTCCTCAAGGAACTCCGGGCTCTTAGTTATCAGATACAGCAACAAGAAGGATGACCCCTACAAAGGTGTGCACTCCGCGATTGACATCACAGTAAATAGAAACCTTCTTCCTACTCTTCGCACAATAAGGGTTTCAGGAATGCTCGTCCCGCATAGCACTCATAAGAAAAAAGCTTTAAAGAAACTACAGGCAACCGTACAACAAACAACAAGACTTCTAAGGGCTGGCCAAGCTTGTACTAAGCCGCGCATGGCTTGAAAAAACGAAACTGGACGATTGTGAAGACTAATCTGGTTGCTTGTAGGTTGTTTCTAGGCTTTAGCTAGGTGATGCTAGGTTGTTTCAACGTTGATTCTCAGTGCAGAGAGGCTCGAGTTAAAGCACAGGCAGTCACAGACACGACACGGATGTCCAAACTCCAGAGGCAGAAACTCGCCCTGAAACCAAGCGTTCGCACCACTCATAGATCTACGGGTACGTGGCCGTAGGCGTAGGCCTTTCATCGCTTCGGGGTCTTCTCGCCGCCGTCGTCGCCTTTCCCGTTGCCTATTATTATGTCGTTGTACGTAGTTGGGGTCTCCGGTTCGCCGCTGTCGCTTCGCAGCCATTTGTTGTTAGGGTAAATGTTGCCTTCTACATTTTTAGTGGAGAAGTGGTGAGTATAGTATAGTGGAGAAGTTGTGAGTATAGTGGCACATGTTATTTATGATGATTATAGTTTTTAGATGCGAAGTATCTTATAGCGGAGCTCAGATCGGTGGTGGTGGTGGTGTGCGGCGTGACCACCCTTACTGCGCATGCGCAAACCCTCTCTACATACCTCCTCCCCATTCCCCCTCTCCATTCGTCAGCAAAATGTACGTCTGCAAATACGTCAGCAAAATGAACGCCATCAGATGGAAACGAAAAACTATAAGAAAAAGTTCTCTTCACAGGAGTCCAACCCACGACCTTTCGGTCCGCGAGGATGGGTGACTGGCGGGCGTTTAGCCCACTGAGCTACCGCCAAACTCACGAGGTAAGCTACATGAACGCGCTTTTTATCTTTCACACTGTCTTTTCACAGTGCTCTTGGATGGATGGAAGGGCGGTGACATGTGTGCCTCCAGGCTCGAAGAAAGAAAATGATGCGTCGTTGCTACGACCGCCACATTTGGCTCGTCTCCTATAGAAGTGTAATTTCTTCAACGCTTTTACACACCGCGAGGTGGTGGCTTTAGCCCAAGTCTCGCTAATAGCATTCCTCCATATCGAAAACATCACGCCATATCCACGAAGTGAATGATGATTGAGGAGCTGGCTCGGAGAAAATCGGGAAAACCCGTGAATCTTCCCCACAAGCCCTCTACCATCATATGAAGATGTGACACATGTTATATGTACATACCCAGACAGCACGCCGCCAATGGACCGATCTTGGCCCAACGTCGGCAAATGACGGCAGCAATATTGGCCCCACGTCGGCAAATCGCGGTCGCGCTACTTTCACCCACATTGGCCCGACGTTGGCTAGCCGCCGTTGGGCCGATGCGGGCTTGCCGGCTTCGGGCCGACGTGGGCTAGCCAGCGTCGGTCCGAGACGGGCCTGCCGTTATTCAGCCAATGATGGCAAGCCGTCATTGGGCCTATGTATGCTATCCGATGCTGGCGTGGTGTCGGCCCCACCGGCGTGACCGTTTACACCCGTTATTATGTTTTAGCAGTGCTGGCTTACCGTGCGTTAAGTACGGTAGTACTGTACCGTCGTGGTCTGCATGTAGCTAGCTTATATGGGGACACCGGCGGTAGTTGCTCGATGTGTAAAGTAACTTGGTCAGGCAGGCAGGTACACGTGTTATAAAGTAAAATGGCTGCGTGCCGACCACGGCAGTTCGGTATTACTGTGGTTACTGTACTGTAAGTCAGTAGCGCTAAAATAGACTATTCGCGGCTCAACGGCATTCATCGACTACCATTGGTGCCATATTCGAAAAATGCTTCCTAATTAGAACGACTGCTCCACTGATGTCTTAGTGTGCGATTAAGACCCACAATTCTGTCGAACCGTGCAAGGCCGAGAACGAAAGTCAATATTGTCTTTAACACAACTAATTTGATGAAAGGCCTGCTGCGCCAACTAAGCATGCGTCTGAGAAATTAAGGAGCAACACATTTGCAAGGTGATAAACACAAATTTATTCACAGATACGAACACACGCCAGCAGTTCCGGAATATTTATGCCATAAAGAAATATCTAAACATCTATAGATACCGTAGCCAACATCTAAAATAACCCCACAGCCACCGTATTCCTAAAAAAAAAGCAGGACAATCCTAATCGAGAATGGGGTCAGGCGCAAAATCATAGGCGTGAGGAGGGTTCCCCTTCAGAGGGGGGTGGGGACGTAGGTTAATCGCGGCGCCCCCACCCTCCCTATTAAGTCAATGTGTTTGGCAGACCTTGCGCCCACCTCTTAGGTGACTACGGGGGCCGGCCGCCCCCCCCCCTGCCCCACTGGGCGCAAGCCTATGCGAAGAGTTACAATCTCTTCAACGTTATGCGCGGCACATTCACTATAAATATTGAAAGAACTAGAACGGGCAAAAATAGGAATAAGGATTAAGGAAGAATATCTTAGCTACTTGCGTTTTGCGGACGATATCGCGCTTTTCAGTAACGACGGTGCCGAATCACGAAAAAAATTCTCGAGATGTAAACGAAGGCGGCATTAAAGTAGGATTAAAGACGGACCCGAAGAAAAGAAAGATAATGTTAGGCGGCTTGCCGAAAAAGGGAGATTAAGAGTGGCAACTAGACTAGAAGATTGTGTATACGCGTGAGCTAATTACGAGCAGAGGAGCACACCCCCCCCCCCCGACGTTTATTAAGTTCACCAAGGAACGGTAGGCATTCGCAACACGTGACTGGCAATTAAATTAGCGTTATCATTTAAGCGGAAATTGCAATTTTTTCGGTGATAAAGTAAGGGTCGAAATGATGAATAAACTGCTGCACGCGACGCGAAAAACATTGCGAGCGGTACCACAAGATCCCATGAACTCTACATGTAAACAAGATAGACACGCACGCATTCCTAATCTAAAGGTAAGATTGTAACAGAAAGGAATCGTGTATAAAAACCGCTCACGTGTACCCGTTGGATCGCTAAAAACACGAGCGAGTAAAAAATGCAAACGCACCATATTAGAACACACAAAACACGATGGTCAATAGAAAATACGCGATAAGAAGAGAACAAAAATCTGATGACACGTAACAGTAGTGAAGACGTGGCCTTATATGAGGTGAGCGAGTTCAACATGGAAGCAGGGGGCCACTGGTTTATCGCTGCGGTGATCTCAGCCGAAAACAATGCCGGAATCCTGCCGCGTATTCGTCTCGTGCACGATTTTGACTTTCCACCAGACATGTCCACACACCGCACTTCTTGTAGAATTGTGCTGGTCGGAGTGAAAAAAACCTGCTCCCGCAGCTACGATTGTCCCTCCGTCGGGACGGCTACCTTACCCTGCCTGGTCAAGCGAGTTTCGCGACAATGACGCTGAACGAGGGGTAGGGAGGGAGGAGGGGTAGAGGTTGAAGAAGACGAAAAAAAAATCGAACTTTCCTTTCTCGAAAGCACGGCTCAGCCTACCACAATGGTGTGCGATCCCCCCAGCATGTCTATGGGCATGCCGTTTGAGAAAGGCGTTCGTCAAATTTTCAATGCATCACTTGTTGCCACATGTCGCTACATGAAAACTTTGCGTACACCACGTCGGAGCCGCATTTTTCATCTTATTTCACGTGCCATAATATTAATTTTATGCGACTGTTTCTGAAAGCACGTGGGAAGAAATCGTTGAGCGAGATTTTTACTTGAAAAAGTTATGTATGTCACAAAATGGACGGCAACGAAGGCAAATACGACTGACAAACACGTGGCAAACACGTGCTTGTCAGTTCGTTAAGGATGGTCAACGGGCTAGTTGATTTGGAAACATTCAAACGACAAAACGTGTCTTCTCTTCGCCCAGTCTTTTTTGCACCATACCTATTTTTTTCATGTAATGAACCAACTAGCTCAGCAACACGCCTTGCTGAGCTTTTTACTATTTTCATAAAGTAAAATTATGTGACATCACTGAAGCAAATGCGCTGTTGACCCAAACACGCGCATGAGTAAATATGTGTAAACACAGAGATCGGAAACTGTCCGTGTAGTATATGAGCGCTCGCGCCACACATTCAGCGGCTGAAAGGATATAGCGCTATAAATATGATGACAGGCTCGATTTATGCACAGAATTAGTATTCACATAAAACTTCTTCCGCTAAAAGCATTCGTGCGGGAATGTTCGGGTGAATTTTGATGCTGGATACATTAGTGAAGTCGGCCGACCAGTGGCAAAAACATTTACAAAACAGAAGTACTTCGAATTTGACCCATGAATTTAATGGTATGTGTTGTAACGTTTCAACATTTTTGATAGTGTTGAACAACTGGTCAACGAAGTGGCCATCTAATTTGAGTCAGTTATTCTTCTAAAGACCACCTTTTTTTGGTAGAAAAGTGACTGTGCTAGTGATAGTTGTTAGTCATTGTCATAGCAGAAACTAATAAGAGAATGCAAGCTATTCAGTCGGCGATACTTCGCGCCCCGAATCGTACGTGAGGCCTTAGCACGGTACAATATTTGAACTTTGTTATTTGTGCTAGTACAGCAATCCATGTAGCGGTATTCTGCAGCTTAAGCTACAAATATTCAAGCGCCTAATGCTCTATTGCATTACGATTGTATCCTAAGCGGGCGAGCTGCCGCGCTTCTTCAGCGGGCTGTAGGTAGAGTGCAACGTCGAGGTTAGTCTCGTCACTGACGGCCGGCAACACGGCGTCCAGCGTCGTTGAGGGGCTTCCGTGAACTTGTTTGAACGGCGTCATATGTGCGCTGTTTCTTACACTGCCGTGTTAACTTCGGGTTATGTGCGGAAGATATTATGGCGTCCCATGTCATGTGCTCGACGTACAGTACATTGCCAGCATGTCGGCGAGTGTTTCGTTTAACCGCTCGGTGAGGCCACTCGCCTGCGGGTGATGTCCGTCGGTGACTTGTGTGGCTCTATTCCAAGATGGTTTGCGTTAGCTCTGCCGTAAAAGCCGTACCTCTGTCGGTGACGAGGACTTTTGGAGCGCCGCGACGCAGCAGGACGTTCTCAACAGGGCATGTATGAAGGGAGGCAAGGAAGTTCCAACATCGTCGATAAGCCATCAGCTCCGCCGATGTCAGCTGAAGCACGGCAGAATGACGGCAGGCTCGGCCCAATGTTGCCGGTGAAATCCATCGGCTCGGCCGATGTCGGCGAAAGTACGGCAAAACGGCGGCTAACTCGGCCCAATGTTGCCAGTGAAAGCCATCGTCTAAGCCGATATCAGCGGAATAACGGCAAAACGCCCGCAAACACGGCCCAATGTTGCCGGTGAAAGAAATCGGCTAAGCCGATATCGGCGGAAAGACGGCAGAACGCCGGAAATCTCGGCCCAATGTTGCCGGTGAAAGCCCAGCATCGGCTGGAAGGCGGCAAAATCGGGCCAATATTCCCGGCGAAAGTCAGCGGCTCCGCCGATATCGGCGCCAGGCTGTCAATGCTGGCCCGAGGTGGGGCCGCGCACAGCCGCCGTAAAAGCAATATCGGCCCGACGTTGTGTGCTGCCTGGGTATACACACTGTTATATCAATTTATAGTTTCAATGAACTATACACAGAATTTACAATTATATACACATTCATAAAGTATATATACAAGAAATAACTAAGAGCGTCTGATTCTCCATTGTCGGCACTTGCAAACGCGACACTCCTAATGTTATTTGAATCTGAAAACTGCCCTCGAGACGTGCACGACAAAGTGGCCCTAAAAATGGCTGTCCGACGCTCGCCTGGCTGTCGACCGCGTTACGACCGCGTTACCCGCTCGCCCTGTGAGAATTAACGGCCAGGCTAGAGGGAAGACACGACGCGCCTAGCGTTCCTCTTCTCGTTACACGACGTTTTCAATGGATAGATGCAGGTTACAGCGCGGGGCTTCGCCCCAGCGTAAGAGCTTGGCGAGCCTGCTCCTAAAATAGCTCTCCAACGCTAGCCTGGCTGTCGCACCAT
This sequence comes from Rhipicephalus sanguineus, assembly GCF_013339695.2. Classification (NCBI taxonomy): domain Eukaryota; kingdom Metazoa; phylum Arthropoda; class Arachnida; order Ixodida; family Ixodidae; genus Rhipicephalus; species Rhipicephalus sanguineus. The sequence continues at coordinate 185,427 of NW_023614233.1, forward strand.
GTTCCCCGCTCGCCCTGTGAGAATTAACGGCCAGGCTAGAGCGCAGACGTGACGCGCGTAGCCTTTCTCTTCGCGTTTCACGGCGCTTTGAAGGAGTGCATATTGATATCTGTGTTTATTATGGGCTTGTTGATGCCATCTTTGCGCGGGATTCATCAAATGCGGTGTCCACGTATATATTAAGCCTGCAAGTGTTAAATCATGATCATGAGCGTTAGTCATCGGTACGGAAATGTGCCTCTAAGTGTCAACGTGAGTGCGTCCACATCAGGCGGTGCTATATCTGCCAAGCAGTAGGCAATGTACAAGCTCTCATATACCAATGCACTGTAAAAAATCAACTAGTTCTGTGACGACACGTTTGACGTTCGTAGTATACTGATTCCTATGACATCCTTCGCTGTAAAACATACAAAGACACATATAGAAAGAGAGAAACATGGAGAAAGAAAAGAAATAAGACCATAGAAAGAGAGAGAAAGAAATGGACAGAGAGGGAAAGAATTACAAAGAAACATTGATAAAAAGATAGAAGATGATAGACAGCATCCATACATCCATGTATAGTACATTGTAGGAAGGTGTAGGAAAGGGAAGTCAGGGTGAGGAGCAGCTAAAGGACGATACCGATGCCACCAACTCCGCCGCTTCCTCAGTCTTGGCACCAGTAGGGCGTAGCTGCCCTATCTGTTTTTCAATAAAGCACTGAAATGATTAGAACACAAGAAAAAAAGTTAAACCCCGTTCTACGCATGCGAAGTCTGAAAAAAAAAAGGCGGAGCTGAGTTACTGCTGTATTATTCTCTGTTCTTCCTATTTTACTGCTCTTGCGTATATATTGAATTGTGGTAACATATGGACGCTTGCGTTGAGCCGCCAATTATCTCGCCCTAAGCACGGGACCAGCTTGTCTTTTTTGGCGTAGCGCTGCTGCTTGCTTAGCGTGGACAGAGGAATTAGTGGTCCTTCGCGGGCGCCGACGTTTCCGTGCGAGCGCACGCTGGAATTCTAGGCGTTCACTATATATATAGTGCTTTCACTGGGCAAGCAGGAGCAAGGGGAACGAGCAGCCAGAATAGCACACGGGGGCAGCGGCGACGCGTGCTCTCGTCTCCCGAATGAAACAATCACGCTGCTCCGAGAGCAGAGCAAATAGAGGCCACGCGTGATGTCAGGCGTCATGTGACCAAACTTTTCCCGCGCCCGCGCGCACGCTGCGCGGACATGTTCAGACATGGCGCACGCTCGCACTGTCCGCGCACTGTCCTCCCCGGGCATAAAACGAGAAGTGGCGTGAGAAAGGTCATGTGACTATCTCCGCGCTCTCTTTACTCCGCCGCTGGCGGCGGAGCACCAAGAACTGCTCCGGGCTGCCCTCGGCGCCGAAAAAGTGCTCCTCATCGACCAATGAAACACTGTGCTCCCGCTCCTGCCCGACCACTTAAAGGCGCCGCAACTCGTGAGAGCACTTTGAGCGCAGTTAGAAGTGCTCCTGCTCGCCCAATGGAAAGCGCTAATATAGATGTTTGCGTGGCGGGAGTGCCCTGGGCGGCACCGGCGACAGCACTCACACCTACCATAGCGGAATGTGCTAAGGCGCTGAGTTTCGCGAGAAGGTGGCGGGGCGAAGCATGCAGTGTGCCCTCTCTTGACCCATCCGTGAATGGCATAAGTATCCCAGCTTCGAGCGTAACATCAAGGACAGCGGAGAAGGCGAGCCCCTTAACGGGAGCGCATTTACGCATGCCAATATTGTTGAATGCTTGAGTAGTAATCGACCCTCAGGTCGCCAATCGCGACCCAAAATGCAAGGGGGGGGGTGACGAATAACTATCTGTTGTATTGATTATTATGGCCAGTATCGAACACGATTGAAAAGGCCTAGAAAGCCCGCCAATTTGTAGCGCTGGCAGCTCTGCTTCGCGGCCGCCTCTTGACCGCGCCCGAGCTGATCGCGTTAAGCAGAAAGAAGCAACGTCAGGTGCAGTAGACATTTCGTCTGCCAGTTGTGACCAGAATCGCCGTCGTCATCGTCAACAGTGTCGACAGGTGATGATGACATTCTTTAATTGGCAATCGCCGGATTCGCGACATCATGATTCATTTCAGCTTCGACACTTTGCAAAGCAGTGAGTCAGAAATGGGCCATGCTCCAAGCAGTGGCGAGGAGGTGCATGGGGATGCACGCTTGAGCCGCGCTTAGCTATAATCCTTCAGATATATTTATGACAGATAAATTAATATAGATAAATTTAAGGTTGACCTATTTTGACGCTTTGGGCAACCACAATGATAGATACGTTCTTTGTTTTTGCCTAATGTCCGTGATGAAAAAAAGTTCTAACAAGGCAATGCATTCGGAATTACGCCGGTACCGCAAATACGCACCCGCAAAGAAGTGCTAGGTTTCTACAATAAACAGAAAATTGGGGAGGGGGCGAAGGATTAGGGAAGGGTGTTTTTGAGCTCCACTAACGTGAAACTTGTGGAGGGGCGGAAGCATGCAGTGTGCGCCGGATGTTTCCCACAGCAATATCACTACTAATGGGCAATGGGAGACAGAAGAATGATTAGGCACAGAAACCCACGGTCAGCTTTGAGTTAAAGTGCACGCTGCGAATCTTTATTGTTCAACTATGCACAGAGAAACCGCCTACTAGCACTACATACCAGGTCAAGATCCAGTGCCTATATATACGAGGTGGCCTGTGAATGGTTGTGCAGCGGGAGCAGTCGGTTTTTTTTATCAAGGAACTTGCCAGCAGATGCTGCGTGCGTCGGCGTTGTCTCTCGCGAGCAAGGTCGCGTTCTCGTTCCTTGCAAGCTGGTAGTTCAGCGTTCATCATAGAAAAAGCGTTTCCATAGTCAACGCGCGCCGTTCGCTCTCGCTCGCCACACAGCGAGCGCTGAGGCGGTGGCGCCCTCTCTTGCGCTCAAGCAAATGGATCGGCGAAGCAGACAACGATGCACGCCGCGACAGCACACGATGCACGCCGACACGCCGAGATCCTTAGGTGCTTCGCCCCTAAAATTGTGTGCTTGACAGGTTCTTTTTTGCGCCGCCAGACGACCGCACCTACAGTCTCTCATCTCATACTAATGTATCAATGCGGAGCGAAATAGGATAGAGTGAAAGAAACATATGTACAGAGAACCACTGGGTTTCGGGTAGAGTAGGTGGAAAGAAAACGTTGCTAGGGGTAGCTTACTTGGGGACGGGGTATGACTGCAGAGAAAAGATTAGGAGATAGGGAATTGCATAAGCACGGATATTAGGAATTTGTTAACGGGACCAAAATCTTCCTCTTAAGGTACATTATATACATTGCCAACATACATACCCTTGCTGGATATTCAGACACCACTGCGAAGTTATTGCAAGATCTCTGCGAGCAACACAGTCCTGAGATAGTTAGTTATACGGGGCCTAAATGTGATGGGCAGATCATGCGGGATGTCGGAAAGAGGCACTCGAACATTGATCATTGTCTGATGACAGAAATTCCTTCTGTTATGACAAACTCAGAGAAATGACAATAGACGCCGAAGGTAGTAACAGCTTGGGTAGTGATCATGAACGCATAACAATACACATGGGCTATAAAACTGAAATATAGAGCAGAGAATCCATGGAGGAAGGAAAGAACTCAGGAGAGGCTCCGCCCAGCCCGCGCTGGGAGAAAAGTGTGGAGGAAATGACCTCTTTAGTGGCCATATCCATGGCGGCGTTTATTGGCCATGTCCATGGCGGCACAATGGCGGCGTTTCTATGGTTACGTGGCGGGCCGTGTTGTGCAGAGTAGCTGGTGTGGCGGCGGCGGCATGTATGCTTCCGCAGGTCTCGTACCGAACCATGGCTGAGAGGATCCATTTTTTTTGCCGCGTTGTTGGCTATGCAGTGTTCAACCGGTGGTTATTGTACCTAGCAACGCTTACAAAACCTCTTGGTAGCCACGGGGCCTAAACAGTGCGTGGAACGAGCGCGTTGCACGTACCGTGCAGCGGATGAAGCAGATGAAGTATTTGAAGTGCTTACTGAAATCGGGCTTAGTCACTATGACGAAACGGGGCCACTGATAGAGTCACCCGCAAGACGAAATGAGGACATCACATATGTAGTGTCGTGTTCGGTATGTTAACAGTGAAAACTTGCTTGTGCGTAATAAAACACCTTTTCTGTTTTGCTTGCGATGCTCGCTTCTAAGAGTGTACCCTCGGCATTAGAGCAACCGCGTTCAAGTGTCATTTGCACACCTGCACCGTGCGCAAGGTCACCGGTCGCATAATGCTCACGCCGGTGAGCTTTTACATGGAACACGGGCACGGTGACCGGGCCACACGTGAGAGACGGAATGCCAACATAGAAGGCGGCGCACGGTGGATTGTGTTTTCTGTACAGTGCGTGAATAGATGTCTTAAATACATTGACTCAACATGCCATAATCAGTGGCATTCTCTTGTGCTTGCCTCCTTGTCGGTGTACTGTTGCTCGCCACACTTCCCCGGTGCGTGGCCGCCTTTTTCAGTAAGCTAAAGCGATTCCTCAAGCCATGACCAAAATACGTGTTTGTGCTCGTAAACTACAGTCGGATTACCCATGGGTCTATATGGCGCAATGCACGTACACGGGTGGTCAAAAGTTCCCAGGCCGCAACGCCCAGCCAAGGAGCAGCAGCTTGCTGCTATCGGGACGCTGGCATCGAGCGTGTGCGTGGGGGGGGGGGGGGGGGGGGGGGGGCGGTGCATCTCTCTCTCTTTGTTGCGCTCCTTGATAAGAAAGGCAGGTAGAAACATGGTGCGTCATGTTCCACTCACTGTTCGCTCTTCGACATTTTCTACTCTGCAGCGAGTAGCGAGGCGGCAGTGTTCCGAAAACTGACACATCATGCTTGCGGCCACATTTGCTACATACAGATTACCATGGTTATCGTCTTCCTGGAGAACAATATCGAGCGCTTACCTTTCCATTGGCACTGTGGCGTCTCTCAGCCGTCTGCGCAGACCAATCGCTGCATAGGAACATGGTCGGAGCCCGAAATAAGCTTGTGTAGGGGCTAGTTAGAACATCTTAGTAGAATAAGCAGCGCTGCGCAGTAGTAAAATTGGAAGAGCGGACAGTGAGGGATCATGGCGCACCATGTTTATACCTCCCTTTCATAACAAGGAGATGCACGCGCCCCTCTGCGCTCGAGCTCGACGCCAGCGTGCGCCAAGGTGTGATTACAAATAGCGCCCCGATAGCAGCGAGCTGCTGCTCCTCCGCTAGGCGTTGCAGCCTGGGAACGTTTGACCACCCCTGTACGTACGTGAATTACGAGTTCTGCCGGTAATCGCCGAGCATCCTTAAGTGCCGTGAGATTGCGCGGATTTTATTCGTATCCTTTTATTTGTATACTTTTATTGGGGTACTTTTAGACGCCCCGTCTAGCTCGCATTGTGGCTGATAGCCCGAAAAGAGGAAAACAAAGCATAACAATGGAGCGTTTAAAAAAGCTACGCAAATTGCTGGCGCTTGGTCGTCGGAACTGTAGTTTCGCTGGTCCAATAAAGCGTCTTTATTTTCACATAAGCTAATAAAAGCAAGATATTTACATTACTCATATAAACTTCTTTCACCGCAAGAGCAGAATGCTCGCGCCAAATGATTTCGACAGCGGTATCGCGCTGGCCCAGCATGTTGAATTCCGTTCAGTTGGTTTCGGATCACTACGGCACGCGCGCCGCGCAGCGCACGTGGTTTTCGGGCCGGAGAGAGCGACGTGCCTTCTGCTGCGCTGTTCGCACATAAACAAGAGAAGAGAATCTGCCCTGTCAGTATGGCTGACTTCCGGCTTCTCCGAGAGAGACGTCAGGGCCCCTCCTCAGTTGTTTCCTTCCTCCGTGAGATAATCAATGTTTGGCAGCTCGTACTTAAATTACAAACAAATAAAGAATATGGGCACAAGAGTCGAGGAATGAGGATGCAGAATACCAGGCAAGGACTGAGGACACTGTGAGCTGTTACGTGTAATGACGAAAGAAATAGAGAAACAAAACATAACTATTTGCTGGAAAGGAACAAAATAGTCGAAAAATTCGGCAGATCCCACGGGTTGTGAAAATCGATCTCATGCGAAGCAGTCGGCCAGTTCTATGCTGTATTTTGGGCTTTGAGTCAAGCGTTACGAGGTGGATCGAAGTGTTTTTGTAAACGTAGCAGCTGTGAGCACATTGTGGGCTTACCAGGCACGTCGACAACACTGACTTTTAAACGGTAACGTCTGCACTCACGTTAGAGTATGCATACGTCGGTATTATCGAAACTAAGTGCACTTTATGGTGCAATCATGTGAATATCATGCGTAAATTTCGTCAATGTATTCCTCCGGGGCGGAGTAATGCTTCAATATAGCTTTCTGAATCACAAAAGTACAAGTGTAATGTTTATTATACTGCTATAAAAGCGGAGCCAACACTAGAACCACAGACGTTAGTCTGACATGACATCTGTATCGTAGGAGTACATATGTAGTGTTTATTGCTTCCTTGTAAAATTAGATAGCCAGCACCACAACCACAATTGACGTTGTACCGCCATCACACCTGCATTGGCTGTTGTTCCAAACCAGTTTCCAGACTTGGCGTGGCTCTGTGGTAAAATACCTGATAGCCACACAGAAAGCTTGGGTTCGATTCCTGCTGGGATTCTAAGCTTTATCCTTTGCGTTCTTCGGGTCAACACTGCCGATGTCGGTTTTTCTTAACGCTATCGCATTAAAATTACGAATGTCCGTTTTCGCCCTTCCTGGGTAGATATGAACTGTCAGTCACCTGTGGCGCATACCCTTAAACCGCGGCCCGTGGTAAACGGGTATGTGCCACACGTGTCTGGAGGAAAGACTTTGACGACGTACGCGACAGGATTTTCACGTTATTCATGTCATGACGCGACAGTCATATTCGTCAAATCCTCCTGCCCTGCCATGCCAACTTTGGTCTACACCAAGTTAAGGAGGCGATCATGAGAGCACCCAGACGTAGGCGGCTACATAGATAGATAGATTGTTGGATAGATAAATACGTAGATGGAAACGCTCAAAGCGCCAGAGGTTCTCTAAGAAATGCTTCGCATGTAAAAGTTGGTGGAACAAGGAAATGCAGGAAATTATCGAGAAGCGACGGGAAGCATCACGGGAGCATAGACAGGCAAAAAACGCCAGGCCTGCGCTGAAACCGCAGCACAGTCACAGCGAAAGCTGGAAGAGCGGCGTTTCTAGAGCCCGTTAAGCTCTCTTGGGGCTACAATACAAGTACACTAGAAAGGTACCCAGTATACGCCATAAATCACAATTTTTGTGAAGTTGGGAAGCACCTCCTAAGCCAATATTCGTTATTGTGCGGAGAAGCGAGGCACCAGCTACATGTCTGTAAGGCATTATGTGCACTTTGTTGACGCGACGACTGATGACGATGAAGAATTATGGCTTAGCCCTTTGTAATGGGTTGGAATTTTTAAATGGCCTACCAGTTATGTAATTTGCATTGGGTGACGCCCGGTCGATATTTCCCTCTCCCGTCATGCTGTATAACATACGTTGACGTGGGAGAGAGACGGGGGGGGGGAGGCGAAGAACTTTACTGAGACCCCGAGGAAGGAAGGAAGGAAAACGGGAGAGAGGAAAGACAGGGATGTTAACCAGTTTGGCATAACCGGTATGCTACCCTGTACAGGGGGAAGGGAAGGGGGAGATTGAAAGAAGAATAAAGAAAGAGAGATAGAGAGGGGAACACACACGCATACACATAACTTCACAGCGCAGAGCCGCAGTCTTGTGCGGTATGCGGCATCATTAAAAAGTCTACAGCCGCTCGTGTAAGTCTGTTGTCCTTAGGAATTTGAGCAATGCCTTGGTTGCTTGAATTCTCGATGACTTATCAAGATGACATTGTAGAACTGTTTCTAGTGTCAACGGTCTGTTGTGAAGACGAGCGAGAGCGAATATGAGGGATCGTCTCTGCGCATCGTAGCGAGGACAGTCGCAGAAGATATGCTGCAAGGTCTCCTCGGTGCCGCAGGAAATGGACCCCGAGGAAATGGATCATGCGCTTATGGGCTTCTTTGGCAACCAATACAAGTGTACTTGCGAGGAACCCACTACGCTATAAATCATTGTAATTTTACTGAGACCCCGAGGAAGTGGATCATGCGCTTATGGGCTTCCTTGGCAACCAAATACAAGTGCACTTGCGAGGAACCCACTACGCTATAAATCATTGTAATTTTTGAGAAGTACGGCAGCAGGCACTGCGCCATATTTCGTCATTCTACGTAGAGCGTTGGTACCTGCTAAACGCATGCAAGGCATTATGCGCACTTGGTTGTTGCATCAACCAAGTGCGCATAATGCCTTGCATGCTGTGGTTGATGCATGGTTACAGAATTCGCGTTGTGCGACGCTTGGTGCTTATTTTACTCTTCTACCACGCTATATTGGATATGCTAATGTGGTTCTTTCCCGACATGAAGCTTGTATAGGACCTTTTTGCAAAGCAGTTTCAAGCACCGGCATGGCTCAGAGGTTGAATACTGGGCTCCCACGCAGAGGCACCAGGTTCGAACCTCGTTCCAACCTGGAACTTTTTTTTATTTCGTTTTTTTTCTTATTTTGAGCGATACTGGTTACGGACACCGGCGGCGGCGGCGGCGGCGACGGCGGCGGCGGACAACTACGGCGCCAAAAACGGCCGGTGAAATGATCTCATAACAGCTTTCGCTGTAAAAAAGCGGTCGCAGGTCGAAGTGAACGAAATATGGGTAATATATTTAGAGAACAAATCCATTGTACAGATTTTGGTCGAAGCAAAAATTTAAGGCAAAAGTGAGCGCTCGGTGACAGAGATTCACAAAAGAAAAAAAAAGGCCGCGCCTGGGGACTTTGCAGGCACATAAGAGCGCTAGTTATGAAGCCTGTCACAATGCAACATCATGTTGTAGATGGAGGAGGAATTCAATTGGAAGGGTACGAAGTGCTAGGTTACTATTTTTTTTTTCATTTTTTATTTACAATTACTGCGGACACGAAGTCCACGCAAGATGAGTAGAACACATTAGGTCAACAGAAGTAAAACAATCTTGTAAGTTCAACGATACAACTTAGTGCACGAAAAGAAACCAACTGGAACAACAAAAGGAAAATACGTCTTTAAACAGACTAGTTCGAACAATGCAAGTGTAAAGAAGTAAAATATTGGCCGTGTATCTGCGTGCTTCGCTGCAAATGTCGTCTAAAGACGATAGAAGAGGCGCTGCGTGAGATATGAACACCATCTGGCAATACGTCGGGAAACGTGAATGCTGTGTTGCGGGCTGGTAGTCCCGGCGCAGCAGCAGGCAAGACCGGCGGTGACCAACGCGACCGGCGGGGACGCCAGCCAGCCCGAACACGCGGTTTGGCGCGAAACGCCGAAGCAGAAGAAACGTACGCACTCAACGAGTACTCTCCACACACTCTTTTATATTCACGTCGTCTGGGTAAAGCAGGAATGCCAGAACGGCGCCCCATGGCACTCGTACAGTGCAATACTAAACTGAAACCGAAACACAACAATGAGCTCGCGCAGAGGGCACGGAGGAAGCCAGGTTTCGGCGCAGTCGCATTTTCACCGCAGCTTAAGAAACTAGGGTGTCTAGAATTACGTATCTATGTATTTTCTATTAAAGGAACACACCACTTAATACTTACCTAGGGATGTTGCGCCTCAGATATGCGTAATGTTTGCTTTTTGATCAACCATGTACACAAGTATGAACCTAGTGAGCAGTTCAGGTTGGCTGGCCCTTGTGCAAGTGGTTCAACTTTGGCCGAGTGGCTGAATCGAGGGACGTGGCGACAAACAGAAAGACAGACAGAAGGGCAGACAGAAAGACAGACCAAAATTTCTGCGTTTAAGTTCCCCAAGAAAGACTATCGTCTTTAATAGTAAAATAATACAGCGTTTATGAACGTAAGTTGTTCCAATTATAAAGGCGTTTATTGACGGCACTAGTCGACGAAGCACAACGGCGACAGCCAAGACAGAGCGCGGACTCTGAGCGCGCGGAGCGTGCGGTCAGAGAAGAGCGGGATAGGAAGACCCACTAGTAAGCGCTCGAGCGGGGTACCCATTACAGACTTCCAACGCTTCGCTACAATTACCCCGGGTACGAAAAGGGAGCCGTCTGGCGACCTAACTGCTTGTCACTATGAGCGGGTCATGGTAGGGCTTCAGGCGCTCCACGTTGACAATGTCGCGCCCTCGACGGCGCATGTCCGAAGATGGCTCAATGGGTTCGATCAGGTAGTTGACCGGGGATGTGCGTTCGACGACACGGTAGGGGCCGTCGTACTTGGGCAGCACTTTGGAAGAGAGGCCAGTTGCAGTGGTAGAGACCTAGAGCCATACAAGTGCTCCAGGGAGGAACGTGGGCGCAGAAGTTGTGGTGTCACCGCGAATGCTCTTCTGCCGCTCTTGGTCATGCGTAGTAAAGGTCTTGGCAAGCTTCCGACACTCCTCAGCAAGTCTGGCTGTGGCAGAAATAGGCGCACACTCAGACGGATCCGGCTTGTATGGAAGAATTGTGTAGATTGTGTCCGACGGGTGTCTGCCGTACAATAAGAAAAAGGGGGAGAAACCAGTACTGCTCTGAGGGGCGGTATTATAGGCGTAGCTGACGAAAGGCAGAATGGCATCCCAATTGGTGTGATCGGCAGCGACGTACATTGAGAGCATGTCACTGAGCGTGCGGTTAAAGCGTTCGGTGAGGCCATTCGTCTGCGGGTGGTAAGCAGTAGTTTTCCGGTGAACAACGTTGCGCTCTTTGAGAATGGCTTCGACGACTTCGGACAAGAAGACACGACCTCGATCGCTGAGCAGCTCCTGGGGTGGACCGTGGCGCAGCATGAATCGGTGCAGCAGGAAGGAGGCAACATCGCGCGCTGTAGCCGCTGGGAGGGCGGCAGTTTCGGCGTATCGCGTAAGGTGGTCAACAGCGACGATGGCCCAGCGGTTACCAGCCGACGTGAGAGGAAGTGGTCCATACAAGTCTATGCCAGCGCGCCCAAACGGACGGTCAGGGCAAGGCAGAGGTTGCAAACCTGCCGGCGACAGGTGCGTTGATGTTTTGCGGCGCTGACAATTGATGCAGCAGCGAACGAACGTCTGCACGTAGCGTTACATCCCTCGCCAAAAGTACCGTTGGCGAATGCGGTGGTAGGTTTTCGATACCCCAGAGTGTGCGCATTGCGGATCAGAGTGGAACGACTCGCATGTGTCGGAACGTAGACTGCGGGGTATTACGAATAGCCACTGGCGGCCGTCGCCGTAATCCGCCTCTTTCATTTTCCTGTGCTGCCATCTGCCGTTTTGGTAGGGGTTTGGTAGGGGCCGGAAGAACCGGTATTTCCAGAAGCAAAGCCTCCGAGATGAGGAGACGTTTCGCGACCTTTCCGCTAGGGGGGAGCGCATGCGCCGGGGCGTCGTGAAAAAGGCGGATTGCGTCGGTGCAGGAGGTCGTCGCGAACGGCGAAATGGTTGACTTGACGCAACGCGCGAGTGGATGGTGTTGCCGATGGATCAGTCAGCAAGTCTATCAATGAGGCAATCCAGTGATCCTTGCGCTGTTCAGTAGCCATGGCGTGAATGTCGATAGAAGAAAATTCGGCAGATACCACGTACCGTAGGAGCCCAGGCAGCACGCCGCCATTGGACCAATCTTGGCCCAACGTCAGCAAATGACGCCAGCAATACTGGCCCCACGTCGGCAAATCACGCTCGCGCTACTTTTACCGGCATCGGCCCGACGTTGGCTAGCCGCCGTTGGGCCGATGCGGGCTTGACGGCTTCTGGCCGACGTGAGCTAGCCAGCGTCGGTCCGAGACGGGCCTGCCGTTATTCAGCCGATGATGGCAAGCCGTCATTGGGTCTATGTATGCTAGCCGACGCTGGCGTGGTGTCGGACCTGCCGACGTCGGGTAGTCGCCGGCGTGACCGTTTACACCCGTTATTAGGTTTAAGCAGTGGTGGCTTACCGTGCGTTAAGTACGGTAGTACTGTACCGTCGTGGTCTGCACGTGGCTAGCTTATATGGGGACACCGGCGGTATTTGCTCGATGCGTAAAGTAACTTGATCAGGCAGGCTGATACACGTGTTATAAAGTAAAATGGCTGCGTGCCGACCACGGCAGTTCGGTATTACTGTGGTTACTGTACTTTAAGTCAGCAGTGCTAAAATGGACTATTCGCGGACCAACGGCATTCATCGACTACCATTGGTGCCATATTCGAAAAATGCTTCCTAATTAGAACGACTGCTCCACTGATGTCTTAGTGTGCGATGAAGACACACAGTTCTGTCGAACCGTGCAAGGCCGAGAACGAAAGTCAATATTGTCTCTAACACAACTAAATTGATGAAAGGCCTCCTGCACCAACTACGCATGCGTCTGCGAAATTAAGGAGCAACACATTTGCAAGGTGATAAACACAAATTTATTCACAGATATGAACACACGCCAGCAGTTCCGGAATAGTTATGCCATAAAGGAATATCTAAATATCTATAGATACCGTACCAACATCTAAAACAACCCCACAGCCACCGTATTCCTCAAAAAAAAGCAGGACAATCCTAATCGAGAATGGGGTCAGGCGCAAAATCATAGGCGTGAGCAGGGTTCCCCTTCAGAGGGGGGGGGTGGGGGTGGGGCGAAGGTTCATCGCGGCGCCCCCCCTCCCTATTAAGTCAATGTGTTTGGCATACCTCGCGCCCACCTCTTCTTAGGTGACTACGGGGGGCCGGCCGCCCCTCTGCCCCACTGTGCGCACGCCTATGCGAAGAGTTACAATCTCTTCAACGTTATGCGCAGCACATTCACTATAAATATTGAAATAACTAGAACGGGCAAAAATAGGAATAACGATTAACGAAGAATATCTTAGCTACTTGCGTTTTGCGGACGATATCGCGCTTTTCAGTAACGATGGTGCCGAATCACGAAAAAAATTCTGGAGATGTAAAGGAAGGCGGCATTAAAATAGGATTAAAGACGGTGCTGAAGAAAAGAAAGATAATGTTAGGCGGCTTGCCGGAAAAGCGAGATTAAGAGTGGCAACTAGACTAGAAGATTGTGTATACGCGTGAGCTAATTACGAGCAGAGGAGCACGCCCCCCCCCCCCCCCCCGCCCCGACGTTTAATAAGTTCACCAAGGACCGTTAGGCATTCGCAACACATGACTGGCAATTAAATTAGCGTTATCCTTTAAGCGGAAACTGCAGTTTTTTCAGTGATAACTTAAGGGTCAAAAAGATGGATAAACTGCTGCACGCGACGCGAAAAACATTGCGAGCGGTACCACAAGATCCCATGAACTCTACATCTAAACAAGATAGACACGCACGCATTCCTAACCTAAAAGTAAGATTGTAACAGAAGGGAATCGTGCATAAAAACCACTCACGTGTGCCCGTTGGATGGCTAAAAACACGAGCGAATAAAAAATGCAAGCGCACCATATCAGAATACACAAAACACAATGGTCAATAGAAAATACGCGATAAGAAGAGAACAAAAATCTGATGACACGTAACAGTAGTGAACACCTGGCCTTATATGAGGTGAGCGAGTTCAACATGGAAGCAGGGGGCCACTGGTTTCTCGCTGCGGTGATCTCTGCCGAAAACAACGCCGGAATCCGGCTGCGTATCCGTCTCGTGCACGATTTTGACTTTCCACCAGACATGTCCACACACCGCACTTCTTGAAGAATTCTGCTGGTCGGAGTGAAAAAAACTTGCTCCCGCAGCTACGATTGTCCCTCCGTCGGGACGGCTACCCTACCCTGCCTGGTCAAGCGAGTTTCGCGACAATGACGCTGAACGAGGGGTAGGGAGGGAGGAGGGGTAGAGGTTGAAGAAGACGAAAAAAAATTCGAACTTTCCTTTCTTGAAAGCACGGCTCAGCCTACCACAATGGTGTGCGATCCGCCCAGCATGTCTATGGGCATGCCGTTTGAGAAAGGCGTTCGTCAAATTTTCAATGCGTCACTTGTTGCCACATGTCGCTTCATGAAAACTTTGCGTACACCACGTTGGAGCCGCATTTTTCATCGTATTTCCCGTGCCATAAGAATAATTTTATGCGACTGTTTCTGAAAGCACGTGGGAAGCAATCGTTGAGCGAGATTTTTACTTGAAAAGACATGTATGTCACAAAATGGACGGCAACGAAGTGCAAATACGAACTGACAAACACGTGGCAAACACGTGTTTGTCAGCTCGTTAAAGATGGTCAGCGGGCTAGTTGATTTGGAACATTCAAACGACAAAACGTGTGTTCACTTCGCCCGGTCTTTTTTGCACCATACCTATTTTTTTCAAGTAATGAACCAACTCAGCAACACGCATTGCTGAGCTTTTTACTATTTTCATGAAGTAAAATTAGGTGACATCACTGAAGCAAATGCGCTTGTTTTGCTTGACCCAAACACGCGCGTGAGTAAATATGAGTAAACACAGAGATCGGAAACTGTCCGTGTAGTATATGAGCGCTCGCGCCACACATTCAGCGGATGAAAGGTATAGCGCTATAAATGTGATGACAGGCTCGGTTTATGCACAGAATTAGTATTCACATAATACTTCTTCCGCTAAAAGCATTCGCGCGGGAATGTTTGGGTGAATTTTGATGCTGGATACATTAGTGAAGTCGGCCGACCAGTGGCAAAAACATTTACAAAACAGAAGTACTTCGAATTTGACTCATGAAGCTAATGGTATGTGTTATAACGTTTCCACATTTTTGATAGCGTTGAACAACTGGTCAACGAAGTGGCCATCTAATTTGAGTCACTTATTCTTCTAAAGACCACCTTTTTTTGGTAGAAAAGTGACTGTGCTAGTGATAGTTGTGAGTCATTGTCATAGCAGAAACTAATAAGAGAATGCAAGCTATTCAGTCGGCGATACTTCGCGCCCCGAGTCGTACGTGCGGCATTAGCACGGTACAATATTTGAACTTTGTTATTTATGCTAGTACAGCAATCAATGTAGCGGCATTCTGCAGGTTAAGCTACTAATATTCAAGCGCCTAATGCTCTATTGCATTACGATTGTATCCTAGGCGGGCGAGCTGCCGGGCTTCTTCAGCGGGATGAAGGTAGAGCGCAACGTCGAGGTTGTTCTCGTCACTGACGGCCGGCAACACGGCGTCCAGCGTCGTTCAGGGGCTTCCGTGAACTAGTTTGAACGGAGTCATGTGTGCGCGGTTTCTTACACTGCCGTGTTAACTTCAGGTTATGTGCGGAAGATATTATGGCGTGGTGCTGTCTATAAAGCAACGCCACTTCCTTTTCCATTACTTTATAGACAGCACCATGTTTGACGTCTGCATCCCAGGTCACTGGGCATTTGCTGAAGATTGCCTTTGCGAGTGCTTCACGCCGCTTGAGTTAACGTCGGCGAAAAGTTGGTGGAGATACAAAATTTCAAAAAAAAATATTTCTCAAGTTAAAAAAAGAATACCCTTTTGTAACTTTGTCTATGTGCAGCTAATACATAGAGCTTTCAAATGAAGTATCGTGCATATTTTTAGACCGACCACCAAGGCAAGTTTTTTGACGATGAATACAGAGCTTTTCGCAAAAAAATTAAAACTCCCAATTTTTTTCCGACAATTTGCTACACGTTCAGCGACTAAATTATTTTTCTTTTGTAGTAGGTCGAACGGGCTTCCAGTATATAATTAGTTTCTGCCCTTTGAATTTGCCTTGTTCCTGGAAAAAAATATCAAACTTTGCAATTTTGCTCGTGCGAAAAGCCCTCGAAGAATCGATATACCTATATAAGTTATTATTTTTACAGTTACATCACTTCATTAGCTTGCCGGAAATATCATTTTATTGAGTGCATCCTATAAACGCCCTTTGAAAAAAAATGTTGTTTCATGCCCTTTAGCTCAGTCGGCGCAAAACTACAGACTCTCAGAAACAGGCGGGAAAATTTTTGGTAACAGAAATAAACGAGAAGAATAAGTTTTGAATTTCAAGAAAAGCGTGGGAATGTTTTCAGCCATAATTGTTGTATCAGATTGCAGCTTATCAGTGTGACTGTACGTCACACTCAGTCTGTCCTCCTTTGTTTTCTTTCCCTCTCGTCATATCGCTCGCTTTAAAAAGGGCTCGAAATAAACCGCCTGCCTCTTTTGGTTGGCGCAGCTCTAGCCACCATGAATGCCTTCTTCTTTTAGAGACACAGTACATGGTGTCAGAAGTGCCAATACCTCTCCAAAATGGATATAGTCAAGCCTCCAGAGCAGCTGCAGTTCGCAGGCAACATACGAAGAAATTGGCAGATGTTCAAGCAAAAATTGGAACTTTTCTTCGCAACGACGCCCACCAAACCACCCAGGACGGAAGCCACCAAGACAGCAATCCTGCTCAGCATCGCCGGTGAAGAAGCCTTCGACATCTACAACAACTTCTCGTTCGTAGAAGGTGAGAGCAATGAAGACTACCAGATAGTGCTGAGGACATTCGAGGAGTATACTGTGTCGACGAGGGGAACGAGGTTTACGAGAGGCACGTTTTTCGCCTTCGCATGCAGAAGGAAGGAGAGCCGTTTGAGCATTATTTGCGAGAGCTAAAAGAACAGGCGAAGCTATGCAGTTTCGGCACGCTAGAAGAATCCATGATCAAGTTGTTTTTGCACAAACAACCCGAAGATCAGGGAGAAGATGCTGCGAGGAAAGGGCTTAACCTTACAGAAGGCGGAGCAGATGTGTAAAGTTGCCGAGGTTTCAGCACGACAGAATGCTCCTTGGTCAAGTCAAACGCTTCAAATAGACTACGCCCACCGGGCAGAGCAGAACCAAAAAAAATTTCGGTGCCTACAGTGCACCAAGGAGCATGCGCAAAGGCAGTGTCCAGCATATGGCAAGGCATGCTTTGCTTGCAATAAGCCGAACCATTTTGCCATATGCTGCAAGTGGCGCCCGAGGCGACACATCGACCAAGTACAAGAAGTTGAGGCAGATGACGGATTTGACATTTTGCACATCGGTGTCTACGGTGTAAGCGACGGGGAAAGCGCAGACTGGACGGTGAGCGGAAAGATAGGCGGCCAGGAAATCAGATTCAAAGTGGACACAGGTTCACAAGCCAACATAATTCCATGGTCTCTTTTCCGCCGTTTCAAGACAGCAGCAGGCCTGCAGAGAAGCAGTGCAGTTTTGAAGGCTTACATTGGCAGTGCCATCAAGCATGTCGAATGTGGCAGAGAACTGTTGCTACTAAACGACGTGACAAAGGCTGTGACCTTCTTCCTAGTCAAAAAGGGTCGCCAGGCCATATTAGGGCTGCACGCATGGCAGCAATTTGGGCTTGTCCCGGAAGCTGTGGATTCGGTTAGGTGGAGCGAGCCGGCACCAGAAAAGGCCTTTCCAGACTTATTTCAGGGTACGGGCTGTGTCGGAAGGCGATACCGGATGGTACTGCGGGAGGATGCTGTTCCAATCGTGCACCTTGCCCGACGGGTACTGTTGGCCCTCAGGGAGGCTCTTCGACAAGAACTGGAACGCATGGAAACGGCCTCCATTATCAAGAAGGTCGACGAACCGACAGAATGAGTGACCCCTCTTGTTAATACGCGTAAGAAAGATGGGGCCCTTCGTGTCTGCATGGATCCGAGGGATATAAACAAGAACATGAAGCGTGAGCACTACTCTATGCCAACAAGGGAAGAGATTGAGGCAGAGCTGTCAAGTGCAAACTTTTTTTCGCGCCTAGATGCCAAGGCGGGTTTTTATCAAACTCCATTGGACGCAACTTTGCATTCACAGCGCAGACGGTACATGAATGACAAAGAATAAATTTCATGAATTAATTTTCTTCTTTCTCGATTGATTCTCGCTTAAATTTCCTGCGGAAGTGTACGAAAATCAAAGCACAGGGAAGCTTCCCCGAGCGTTCGCTTACTGCGACCGTCTTCGCGCTCGTAGTGCACAGCAGCAACAAGTATATAAATGCACACATCAGCGAAGTTATCGCTGACTACTCACCATTCTTTCTCGTCTGCGAACGCTTGAATGCACCGTCGTCGAAGTGCTTGCTGCACATTATCGCATACTTGGAAGGCGTCTTGCCGTTACGAAGCCTAACGAGCCACAGTCGGCGACGTTCCGCGTCGGTGGGATAAAAATGGAAGCTTATCCCTGGCTCTGTGCAGTATGTGCGGCATTGTGGCACCGAATAAAACCTCACCATCGATAACGAAGAGTTTTCTGCGGGTACGGAACACAAAATCACGATGTGAAAACAGAAGCTTCGTGCACTTCTACACACACCACAAGAAACCAGTATCCACACTAGCGGGGTGACGGTGCTGCCACCTATAGGTCGATCTCGCCGCGAATAGTGTTTGCATGCGAAAAGTTCCATCATTTTGTTTATGGTCGAAAGGTATGGATCGAAACTGACCATAGGCCCCTGCTGGCCATTTATCAAAAAGGCATTGGAGACATGCCATCACGATTGCAGCGTTTTTTCGTCAGGCTTTTGCAATATGATTACACTTTGCAGTTCGTGCCTGGCAATGACCTGGTTCTGGTGGACATGTTGTCGCGTGCACCTGTGCCATCGCAGTCATCGAGTGCCTTGACAGACGTCGACATCCATGCGACAGAGGTCGTCTCCGGCATCGTAAGCACGCCAATGAAAGTACGCCTGGAAAAGGAAACCAGGAATGACCCGTATTTGAGCGAGGTGAGAGAACGAATCTCGCGGGGTGAAGCCATCGAAGGTGAACTCAAGCCCTTTGCCGGAGAGCTGTCAGTGGTAGAAGGAGCACTACTCAAGGGCTGCAAAGTGTTAATACCCAAAACAATGAGAGGAGAAATTCTTCGACGAATACATGATGGACACCTCGGACTAAATAAATGCAAGGGGAGAGCACGCAGATTGGTATTCTGGCCTGGACTCGGCAATGCGATTGACTCCTTCATTCGGGGGTGCAGTACTTGCCAGAGGTATGCATACAATCGCACCGAGACCAAGAAGGCATGGTGGAGCACACAACTATAACGCAAGGTGCCGACCATGAAGGTCACAACTTTTCTGATGTACGAAAGTCGACCAGGAAACGTACGGAACCTCGACGATTGCATTACGACACAAACTTTCACCAAGTTTCCGAACATGTGGTTTTTATTGAATCAGGAAGAGAAGATGTATCAGATTGCAGCTTACCAGTGTGTCTGTACGTCACACTCAGTCTGTCCTCCTTTGTTCCCTTTCCCTCTCTTCATATCGCTCGCTTTAAAAAGGGCTCGAAATAAGCCGCCTGCCTCTTTTGGTTGGCGCAGCTCTAGCCACCATGAATGCCTTCTTCTTTTAGACACAATACATTTGTGATGGTCGGAGAAACGCTGGGTGATTTGGCATGGAATGACCCTTACGCATTTGCCCAAGACCACTCGAAGGCGAAAGCCGTCTTCCTTTTCTTCAGCCGATGTATTGTTCCTCCCCCCACCCCCCCCTCCGAAAGCTCTGTGGACCTAAGATGGTTTTGCACTGCCTCCAAGATCGGAAGCACTGCAAGCTTTCTACATTTCATCTGGTTTCGCACTGCCTCCGTGATCGGTGGGCAGATCACGAA
The DNA here is from genome assembly GCF_013339695.2 of Rhipicephalus sanguineus. Lineage (NCBI taxonomy): Eukaryota > Metazoa > Arthropoda > Arachnida > Ixodida > Ixodidae > Rhipicephalus > Rhipicephalus sanguineus. The sequence goes on from NW_023614233.1 coordinate 205,094, forward strand.
GACAGTGAAAATCGGTGAAGTCGTGTGATGACGTCATCGCGTGAAGTCCCGTTATTCGACGTCAAAAGCTTTGGTCGTATGGTGACGTGATTACGTAATGATTTTTCACATCCCTCGTGTTGACGCCGCCGCCGCGGGACGCCGACGCCGGGGACGCCGGCGGTTAATTCTCGCATTTGCTGAGACATCTAAGGTTTTCACCAGAGTAGGTGCAGTGCCCCTAGAAGAATGAAAACAATACTTCACTCTGCTAGTCTTTGATAGCGGACATCCTGTCGATGCACTTTAGTAAATCATTTCTCTGCTCAACTTCTTCACGCTCTATACTTCCTAACTACGAAAGTTCATCGAGCACATGGGGGTCCCTGGCTATAGTAGAAGAGCTTCCTGCACAAGCGCAGACATCGTGCACTATATGTGCATGACTAAAAAGCGCAAGGCGCATTCGCTTAGCACAGAGGCGCGGATTAATTTACGTCCGCGATTTAAGCCTGAAATTGGTAGCATGTGCACAAGCGGCACCACAACGGTAAATGACACCATGGGGTGGCATTCACAGAAACGCAGACCACATAACGTACAACACATGCCAGATAAGCGCCGCAGCTGACGCACGGCGGCACTAATCTGCGATATCGAAATAAATCTTTCCCTCACAACATCACGGTAACATCCCAAGCTCGTGCTCAGAACGAGCGATAAATTACGCAAACTCAACACACCAGGCTTGACACTTATAGCGTGATCGCCGCAAAATTTCGATCTGCCCAAGCGTTCAAAACGCAAACAATCAAACTCCTTTTTTCAGCGTGAGAAAATGATTTTTAAAGTTTGTGTGCCTGAAAGGGCCCCATTGCACAACGAATAATCGGTTTCTGCTAATGGTGCGCCGTTTACAATACCATCAATATTGAAGTGAAATGTTCAAGTACGTATCTCGCATAACACGGAGCAGTCGGTCGGGGTCCATTTGCTGCTTCTGATGTTTCGAATACAAAGACGTCGTCGCTTCTTTTCCTTGGGAAGCCTAAAAAGACGGAAACCCCGCGCGCTGCTGTTTGAGCAGCAAATCGCGCAACAACAGCCACAAATTCACGCATGAATGCGAGGAGCAGTCGCCATGAATACGCGCGCTAGACCATACGCGGCTTCGCACAAGAGTTTCTCAACCTACGTGCGCTCCTCAGCAATCGTGTAAATGCGGCGCGCCGTTGCGGCTCCGCCAGACTCCGCGCCGCGTGCCGCCCGCCGCCGCTGGAGAGGAGAGAGGGTTTACGTCACGAGAAGAGGGCGGCGCTGGGGCGGGGCGCGGAGAATGGCGAGATGAAAGAATCGCCAAACTCTCCCGAAGGGTATATATGGCTCTGGCCTTCCCTGCCCTCCCCTACTACTGGCGCCCTCGTAGCGCAATGCGGTGACAGCTATCAACTCCGCTTCCACGCTCTCACCCACTGCCTGCGCCGCGACGCGGCACTCCGCACCGTGTGTTGTTCATCACGCGGCGGTGGGCAAGCAGGGCGATGCCTGAATGACCGGCTACGTGAACACCACAGCAACGTAAAAAATGGCACCGGTGGTTTTTTGCGATCCACTGTCGAGATTGTGGCTGTCTCCCTTCCTTTGCTCTGGGTACGGTCGTTTCACGCGGCAGAGCGCAGCTAATTCGCGAAGGGACAGGCAGATGCGATTACAAAATTAGGTGATTTGTGCGTTAGCTCACCATCACTGGCCCTCACTGAAAAGAGCTTGCGTCCCTAAAATCTTCTAACGTGTAACTGTTTGTTTTACTCATTTTTATGCATGCGCGGTCTTTTCGCGTCGTGTCCATTTGTTCGCATGAGTGATGTATACTGTGGCAATATATAAGCAGATGCCGTGGCACAAATTCACTTGAAAGTTTGCGCTGTGTTTGTACTTGCCTTCCTCTGTCCGTGTTTTCGTCGCGCAGTTTCTTTGATGTTATATACACCATTTACTTCAGCATCCTTTCTTTGTCACCACAGAGATGGCGCGCCTTAAATACAGTCACAAATAGATCAATTTTTCTAGTGACTTTAGCTTTAACGGTCATCGCCCCGCTCCTGCGAACGCCGTTGCTCTTCGCCTTACAGGGCGTGGTAGCCTTCGTGCGCTTATCTCGAGCAAAGAAGGGGGCGGGTGGGGGGAGTGGAGCGGGGGTTGCTTGCCTTTTGCTTTCCCCGCGATATCCGCGCTGAAGTCACACAGCGTACGGTCACTTCGCTCGCTTCAGCGGCCGCGTTTGCGAAAGGAGCGCGCTGTTCTTACAGAAATAAGTAACTGTGACAGCTAGTTCGCGCTCGTCCTGTGTGTACTTGTTCGTTCGTTTCGTGCGTCCTGCTTTATGATTGACCAGTGCGCTTCACGTGTCGAGCTGTGACACATGATAGTTCGCGCTCGTCCTGTGTGCGTTCTTTTCGTGCGTCCTTTGGGCTAGAGCGTCGCGCTGGCAATTTCGAGCTGTTTTCCGTTCTTCGCGTTACATTCTAATTTGTTGCTATCGCATTTCTACAGGAAAGTTTTCGGCACCGCTATGGGAGCATCCATTTCAGTCACGACCGCAAATGTAACAATGGAAGCAATTGAAAACAAGGCATTGGAATCGTTTCAGCCGATACCCAAGGTCTTTCTGAGATACGTCGACGACTGCTTCTGCGTTATCAAGAAGAAGAACGTGCAACCTTTCCTTGACTGCTTAAATGGCATCGAGCCTTCCATCAAGTTCACGGTGGAAGAAGAGAAAGACGGTTGCCTTCCTTTCTTGGACGCACTTGTAAAGCGTGCTCCCACAGGCCTCGCCTTCGCCGTGTACCGAAAGCCAACTCACTCCGGTAGATACCTTGACTACGAGTCAGTTCATCCGGTAGCGCTTCGTTCTTTAGTTCAACGAGCCATTCGCACCTGTTCCGATGCAAGAAGCCTGCAGGCGGAGCTCCAGACCATTGAAAATGACCTCATCAAGACTGGATGTCCTAAACATTTTATTAAGAAGGCAACTAAGTTCATCATGCATAACCAGCAGCAAAACAGTCAAGCCATTGATAATACAGCGTCAACACGGCAGCGCGCAGCGATTCCGTACATTCAAGGTGTAAGCGAAGCCCTAGCTCGCGTGTTTAGAAAACGTGGTGTCCAGATCGCGCACGTGCCAGCAAGCAAGCTTAAGGGTGACTTGCTAAATGTGAAGGATCCTCTCCCTCGGCAACGTTTTCCTGGTGTGGTCTACAAGATCCCATGGGCCGACTGCGAATCGGTGTACATTGGCGAAAGCGGAAATTTCTGCAAGCGTTTGAAGCAGCAGAAGAATGACGTCGCCAAGGGCCACACAGTGACAAATGCACTCGCAGAGCATTCCGAGAAGACGGGCCACGAGATAAGCTGGGACAACGCGCGCATCATGGCCACGGAGAAGAATTGGACGACGAGGCTCGATCTCGAAACACTAATAATTCAGACAAGTAACACAATCAATAGATCATCTGGCACACTAAACCACGTGCACTCCCGGACTTTGCGTCATGCGCTCAACGCTACTTAAGAACCTGCTGCCCTGCCGTCATTCCACTGTGAACAAGGGATCCGTAGGGACCCCGAAACGTCATTTCGTTTTTTGACATTGGTCAGTGACCTGTTTTTTACCATGTCTTTACCTGACCAGACGGTATTCCGTCGAACTCTCGACTACGCATTCATTGCTTCGCCGTTGCGGTGAAACTGTGACTTTTTTTAACACGCTTCGACAATACAAGCGGAAGCGCATAAAAAAAATTAGTATAACCACCGGGGGCTGAGCCGTTTGCCTCTTCATCGCCGCTTCGGATGTCAGTAGCGCGGACGTGTATTAAGCGCATGTAATGTAAGCAGCATAAAGTATTGACGAGAATTCCTTTTATAATTGTGGTCTTGATGGAGATCTCAAAAAATGTAGCCAAGAAGGAATGTGGTGGTTTACTTTAATTGAATGGGCCAAAATGAGTGGGTCTGAAGCCTTCTTGTACCAGTGATGCTGCTGTCAGACACGTAGGCACGCGTACACGCGCGCTTACACATGCTATAGACCGTTTTCACGGAGAGGAGGAGCGTAGCCTCGAACCGGTGCTTCTTCGCCACTCTCTCTCTCTCTCTCCCACCGCGTGTCTGACCGTCCGGTCACCGCCGCTGGTGTGTGGTGCGTGAGAGTTCAGTGTGTTTCCATTTTCGAGCAATTGTGCTGCCAAAAATCGAAAGGTCGGACGAGACCAGGGCGACAAGTGTAGCACTGCGCTGTGTTTTGCATAAACACAGCGCAGTGCATAAACAAAGCGCATAAACTAGGGCGTAAGACAACGTTAATGAGGAAATTTTGTGGAATATATTTAAATAAGTGGGCGTTGGCGGTGACTGCTTCACATTTTGACGGAGATATACCGAGAAAATACAGTTTGCGTAGAATGGGAAGGAATAAGTAGCAAAGAGAACGTTGGTATTAGCAAGGCGCTGAGGCGCCTTGCCACTAGTAATAAGTTTGTTCTGGAGGAACCGATACCTGTGTAACAAAGAACTTATTCCGCAGACGTTAGATGGAGACTACCCGTTTATTGATCATGGCGACCAAAAACTGCCCTTCCAGCTCGTGCCGCCCTCTTCCCTTCTCGTCTTCGCGATAGTTCCGCACGCTCCTCGCTGCTCCGTTCCGCGGCATTTCGCAACATCCTCCGGGGCGGGCCAAGATTAATCGGATGCTTCAAGGGGGCAGAGTTTCTGCACCGGGCGATTTACCGTCGAACCATTAGCGAGACGCACTGAGCAAGCACGCACTATGCCGTCTCTTCCTGGGAGTAAGGTGGTCACTCGGCCTAACTTCCAGTATGTTGCGGGTGTGTTGTCCTCTAACACCAGCACTACATCACCAATCTGTAGCTTGGTTGATGAGCGATTCGAGCGGTTATGCGCTGACCGCAGTAGTAGCAGGTAGGCTCGGTTCCATCGTCTCCAAAGTTCGTCTATTAGATGCTGGCGATGACGAACCTTGCGGTTCAATTCAACCGCAGTCGGAAGCTCCGAGATGCAAATGTGTTGCGGCAGGGAAAGGCCACGCTTTCCTAACAGGAAATGCGATGGAGTCAGTGGCTGGAGCTCATCGGGCTCGCTCTCAAGATACGTTAATGGTCTGCTGTTGATCGCTGCATCGATCTCGCACAGAACAGTTGTGAGGGCCTCCACGTCGAGGCAGCTGTGTCCCAGTGACCGTTTCAAGGAGTTTTTCGTTGAGCGAATAAGGCGCTCCCACCATCCGCCCCACCACGGAGCTCTTTCTACGATGAACTTCCAATGAATCCGTAGCTCTGCGGCGTACTCCTGAGGCGCTGGTAGTGCGGATGCAAAGGTTTTAGCGCAGCGACGGAAAGTTTGAGCGTTGTCGGAGTATACCGTGGAAGGAACTCCGCGGCGTGCAACGAAACGGCGGACGGCGAGTAATGTTGTTGTGGCGGTCATGTCTGAGGTGAGCTCTAGATGGATTGCGCGTGTGACGGCACATGAAAAGAGAAGGACGTAGGCCCTTGTTGTACCACTTGCCAGTTTTGCGTATAAGGGCCCGCAGTAATCAAGCGCAACAACGGTGAATGGGCTTCACTAATTCTCTCGCGTGGTAGAGAGGCCATTGGTGCAGATGCTGTCGCCGCTTTCCATCGTTTACATTATCTGCACTTCGAAACTATCTTCTTTATAGTCTGCCGTCCCCTCAGCAACCAAAAACGCTCTCGAAGCTCTGTTAATACACCTCCATGGATAGTGCGCACGTGTGCCGCTGATACAAGAAGGCTTGTTAGCTTATGATAGTCTGTTAGGAGAATGGGATGGCGTATGTCGTGATCAGCATCAAGCTGGTGCAGTCGTCCACCGACGCGAAGTAAGCCGTCCTCATCCACAAACGGACAAAGGCGAAGAACGCGAGATGTTGAGGGTAACGGCTGACCTTTACGTAGCGCAAGAACCTCGCTCGGAAAGGAGTGTTCTTGAACAGTCTGTAGCCAATAAGGCTCAGCCTGTAGTAACTCTTCCGCCGTGAGGGGTCCGGATAGTGACGGGAGGCGCCGCGAAGCGTTAGAGATGAAATGCTTGATCCATGCCGTGACTCTAAGCAGCCTCGTAATGGAGCTGTAGTCTTCGACGTGCAGGACGCATTGGTTTCCGGAAATTCCCGATGGACATGCACACGTATTTAGCGCGGACGAGTCTTGATCATTGCGTGGTCCCTCCAATGAGGCAATCTCTGTCATTGCGGTGACATTCTGCGCGCTCGCTCCTTCAAACTGTTTCCTCTTGTCAGAGAGCCAAGTTGGGCCGTGCCACCACATGGTAGATTCGATGAGATTAGAATATGATGCTCCGCGAGTGATGACGTCGGCAGGATTGTCCTTGCTGCTACAGTGAAACCATTGAGATGCATTGGTACATTGTTGAATCTCGGCAACCCGATGTGCTACAAAGGGGTCCAGTTTGGTTGACGAACCCTTTATCCAATGTAGAGCCACCAGCGAATCTGTCCAGAAGAAAACAGGAGCGTGCTGAAGGAACTGCACCCTTTTCACGTAGCAGCTTAGCCGCGCTGCGATGACGCATGCCAGGAGCTCCAGACGAGGAAGAGATACCATCTTGAGCGGAGGAAGTCTGCTCTTGCTGATCAACAGTCGTGCAAAGCATGCGTCAGGTTCTGAGCTGACTCGGACGTAGATGCACGTGCCTTACGCCCTAGGACTGGGATCCGCGAACGTATGCAACTCAAATGTAAATGGCTTGAGGTCGTCGCTTAAGAATATGTATCGTGGGATGCGGACACAAGTGGCGCCACTCAGCTCAGAGCACCAGCTGTTCCAGGCGGTTTGTTCTTCATCTGGCATGCTAGCGTCCCATGCGAGGTTCTTCCAAAGATCTTGGAATACAATCTTGGCCTTTACGGTAAATGGTGTGAGGTATCCCAAGGGGTCATAAATTCTGGCTAGCGTTTGCAATGCTATGCGCTTAGTAGCAGGCTTCCCGGCTGTGAAAGTGGCCGCATGTTGAGTCGTGAGGAGGAAACAGTCACCAGAACGTTCCCACGACACTCCCAAAACCTTCATAGTATGACTGTCCCCCGCTTCATCTTCAATGGCACACCCTAATCCCATGATGATGATGCGTATGCCCCAGATGCGGCGGTCGTTTTCTTCTATTTTCAACACATTCCCGCCGCCACCAAATGAACACACTGAATCGAAAGACGAGTATTGTCCCTCAGCACTTCGAAACTTCATCAACTGGCTTGCATCGAGTTCAGTAGTTAGATGTTCAGTCGGTCACTAACGTTGCTGCATTTGGTAGATCATTTGCTGCGATGCGTCTGCTGGAATTTCGCAGCAAGGAATTTCGAAGCAAGATGGCCGTTATCAAGTGCCGCTGATGGTCAAGCCACCAGGGTTACCATCCGGAAGCAACAATCGCCGATTAGCCGAACGTCGACTGCGAATGCAGATCGACCGGTTCCGAGAGCAGTCGTCACTGCTAGAAAAATACAACCAAGCAATTTCGGCTTATTTCAACGATGGACATGCGGAGAAGGTACAAGACGAGCAGCCGCTCAAGAACAACGTCTACTACATGCCCCATCACGCCGTGGTTCGTCGCGATGCTGTTACGACGAAGCTTCGTGTCGTATTTGATGCGTCATCGCACGAAGCCGGTCATGTTTGCCTTAACGACGTACTCTCGAAAGGCGTGAAACTTGGTTCTGGCGTCATCCAGCTTCTACTGAATTTTCGCTGCCACCCTGTGGTTCTCGCCGCCGACATAAAGAAGGCATACCTGCAGCTTCTTATTCGGCCTCAAGACCGACACCTTCTGCGGTTTTTGTGGCTGGAAAGGTTGCCAACTAAAGAAGAGCCTATGCCACCCATTACGACGTGGAGAATGACGAGAGTTCTCTTTGGAGCCGCGTCAAGCCCATTTCTTTTGGCCGCTACGCTTCGATACCACTTATCGTCATGTAGGCAGAATAATCCAACCACAGTATCCCTGTTAGAACAGGCTTTCTATGTGGATGACCTTCTTGTTGGACTACCCACCGCCCAGGAGGAATTAAAGTGTATGAAGAAACACGGCAGATATTCAGGGAGGCCAGCATGGAACTTCGCAAGTGGGCTTCTAACTGTGACAGCATGAAAGAGAGATTCCTCCACGATAAAGGTGCCATTAAAGGGGAAGAAGACGGGGCAGTCGTGGCGTCGGTCTCATTTCTTTACAACCTGCATCACAATCGCTGCCTATGCTCTGCATTTTGCGTCATTACTCAGCTCTGTGATGGTGTTCTATTAAATTGAAATATATTATGGGAGCATTATTGGTGCAACTGATTTGTTGTTGATTGCCGCTTTTGCGCATTTAGTGCGTATGAATCAACAGCTGCGCTTGAAAATTTGAGATAAATATTTGTAATCAGTGACATTAAATGTAAGTTCATGCTCCCTTGCTACTAGAGTCGTATGACTATTATACAATAGTCTGCACACGAGCTTATTACGAATGTATAAATCAAGGCAGTTCTGCTCCCCACACATCATTTTCCTGCTCTTAAAGGGACACTAAAGAGCAAAACGATTTTCTTGCATTAGTAACGTAGTATTCCATGATATCAAAAACACCACGCTTGCTTCGAGAAGACGCTTAATAAGCGAGAAAATGCGCAAAAAGAAAATACAGGTGGCGACGCCACCTTGGAGCTCCCACACCATTTGCCGTGACGTCACATATTTTTAACGGCGCCTGCTTTGGCCTACGTAGTTCCTAATCGGTTAAATCGAAGTACATTATCCTCTGAGGGGGCCAGAGACTTGACATAACGAGTTTGTGGAAATTTCGTCGAGCCAGTGGCGCTAAAATACGTTAAATGATCAGGACGTCTTGAGGGGCTAGTTGGCTCATACTATGCAGGAAAATTTGCGCTAAACTAGAAAAGGACAACACAAAGAAGGAACACTTCAACAGATCGAGCGCACACTACCAACTGTTTTTATTGAACATAGAGCATCAGTTAAATAGGGAACCCAACAGACAAAAATACTGGGAAGTAGCAAAAACACGTGTGCTCGGGAGGTGTTGGAAGCGTTCATCATTAAGGGGAAAAAAGATAGCTGTGTAAGTGAGGCCTCGGTAGCGCTCTACGGCGCAGAAGTGTCTTTTTTGATGAATAAGGTGCGTTAACACGTGATGTTCCTCGATGTGTCTGTGCATCTATGCGCAGCCACGGGGTGTCTGCGCAGTTCGGGGTTCCCTATTTAACTGATGCTCTATGTTGAATAAAAACAGTTGGTAGTGTGCGCTCGATCTGTTGAAGTGTTCCTTCTTTGTGTTGTCCTTTTCTAGTTTAGCGCAAATTTTCCTGCATACGTTAAATGCTCTTTGAAATCTTTTACGTCATGAATTACAAAGTTCGGCGCGAAATTTAAAAATGAAATTTTGAACTTGGTTTTCTCCTCTAATAATAAACCTCTGATGGTGAAATAAACTACACCAGAGTTCTCCGAGCACACTTTATCAATCTAAGCCAATTCATTGTCTCTCTTTAGTGTTCCTTTAACTGTGGTCCCACGCGACTACCGTGTTTTATTGCGGTAGCAAATACATGGACACTCTCAGCTGGTTTTTGCCGTCGCCGTCATGTCTCAGATATGTATGTGTATGTATATATAAATAAAAGCCACAAAGAAAAATAAATCAGAAGAAAAAACTCCCGAAGTTAGCCACCGGGATTCGAGCCTGCGACCCCTCGGCTCCGCGGCGCGCCACTTTAAGGAACTCGGCCACGCGCCACCTGCCCTATAGCATAACAACGGCGAGCTTTTTATATGTGCCACTTAACGGTAACTGCACGCAGAGCTCGGAGGTGCTTCAGCGTATGCAGTGTCACCAGCGATATTGCCCGAAGAGCGCGCTTTAAAGCAACGCTCCTACAATTTCCGTCAATTTGATAGCTGTCCTTGAGACGCGCACTAAAAGGTGGCCCATTTCTGTACCCACTCACGATGTGGAACGCCGTGGTGGTGATGATGACGATAATGATGATTTGCTGCTGTTTTCTTTTTAACGGGTGGGTGTGATGACACCCTAGCACATATATACACTCACAGCGGCAAGAGAGTGCTAGCAACTCTCTTTGCGAGAGTAAACGCTTGTCCCATATTTCACTCCCTTTTCAGGAGTGCTGGGAACTCTCTGCTGCACAGAGTAGGCACAGTCTCTTGACAGAGTTCTGGTACTCTGGCTGAACGAGAGTGAACAAGCTCTCTCGCCAGAGTAAAGTCACGCTTTTTGAAATGGAGTACATACACTCTCGGCTGGAATTACGCTACTCCCTCGCAGAGTTTTACAATGCTGGTTGGGCTAGAGCGCATGAACTCCCTCCAAGAGTAGAATCACTCTTCCTGCTAGGACTAACGTTTAAAAAAAGGGAAAAAAAAGAAAACCTTCGTACGTTTTCTACAATGTAACAGTGAACCTGGCTGAAATGCCTCAAGCTTGCCTCACACATACACAGAACTTACATCCGCACACTCATTCATACACAACACAGCAACACTGAACATTTGCGCTACTGGCGCTGCACACAACCATACACCCGGTAACCGGTATATATATCCGTGGTGTTTTGTCCCCCTTCCAGTGCCGGTGGCAACAGCTCTGCTGTGCGTATTTACACAGCAAATATGCAAAAAAACACGTGTAAATATCTAATGATCTATTGGGATACTGTTGGCACATCGACCTTTTACTATAAGACAGCATAATATTCAACACTGTTTTCATTCGTAAATTCCTAATATCAGCTGGGACTCTATGATATCGGCTCAATGCCGTACAGCCGCTCATGCCCAAGTCTGAGAGTTGTAGCCACGCACTTAAAAATACACTTGCGACGATCTTTTACCAGGGCTGGCTGATGAATACCTTACGACGTTACGATCTGGCGTCCGGTCGGACATGCGGTGCCGCGGCAGGCACGGCACGTACGCCAGAAAAGCAACGCCGGTCAACGTAACCACAATGCAAACGCATCTCCGGCGATTCTCGCACTTTCGCTCAACCTCGGTTGCATTTTAATGTAACAGTGAAAAGCTTTCGACGATAAAATGCGCATTCTTCAACCTTCGTGAGCACTTGCGCCGAGATCGGCCGCACTCAATATGCCCGTGTCCGTGTGTACATGCTGTCGGCGCTTCTCGGTTTAAGGATACGCAATTCCGACGTGTAAATATGAGTGTACAGTAGAGCTTTAGTATCGGCTAACCTGAATGAACAATTCTTTCTTGCGTACGGTTTTCGTACAAGAAGCGATGGGCACCGTTACGACGCCGCTTTCACAAACGCACCCCGGCAGCCACCGAAAGCCGCCGGGCGCACTCGCCGGCACTTCGCAGACACAGACTTGTCAATTGGTACGCCTTGTTGAACTAACATGATGGCATACTTTCTTGCACGTTCAATTTGGTGTTTGCGATCGGTTATGTATGTAGTTGCACCTATCGATTCAGATGCAAATCAGGACACTGACACGGACGCTGTGCGGGTGTATCGTCGATAGCGCGAGAAAATACACGTTATTGAATGTCGTTCGTGGTCGTCAGCTGTTTTGTGTGTTATGAAGACGCGAATTTTATTTGAAAAGGAAGATCGCGTCTATCTTCAGTATGCGACCCGTAAAGATGAAGTCGAGCGGTGAGCTCTGTCTTGACTAGTCTTTTTACGGCAAAGGCATTTCGTTGGAGCGTGGCGTAGTGGTAAACCTCGGCTGAGAATCTGATGGTGGCATGTTCGATTCCTTCTGCCGGACGTTTTTTTTTTTTTTCACGGCTCTTCTTTTTTATTGCAATAATGCTTTAGTGTCTACCTTATTCCATTGGCAATTAGTTTGTGTCGTAAACTAAGTTGGCGATGCGTTAGAAGTACCCGATGTTCGAGGCTTCGAAGCATGCCTCTGTTGGCGTTTCAGAAACCAAAGGTTCACGATCACAAACACATTCTTTTGTTATTACTGAAAGCTATCCTATTAACATGAACATTAAAGTGACATCTGTGGCGTCTACGCTCGGAGGATTATGGTTAAGAGACAGTTATACTATATCGCTGTGCGGCGTCGGCCAGAAGCTCACGCTAGTTTGTACTCCGTCTGCTTAGGAGGGAGTTCCCAACCCTATTCACGCCACGTCGGGGAGGGAGTTCTGTGGATTGGGAACACTATCTGAGTAGCAGACAGTTCGCGGTCTCTTTTACTCTGCCTTCAAGGAAAGGGTAAGTTCCGCGGCTGACTCTCCACTACTCCCCCACGGCGTTAAACAACTCTGGCGAGAGCAAGACAGTCGCTCTACTCTTGCAGTACTCCCTCTACATCTGTGAGTGTATAGAAGAAAAACAAACATGGCTGATTCCTCCGTCATAGGAATCGGTATAACACGAAAGTGAAACGTGTCTTCAAAGAAGTACTGCTTATCGTGTAGCTATATGAGAGCTTGTACAATGTCTATTCGTGTTTGCAAGCTATAGCACCGTTTGACGTTGATGCACCCATGTTGACGCCTAGGGGCATGTCTCCATCGCGACGACTAACGCATATTATTATGATTAAACGGCTGTGGTAACTGAAGTGGTGAACATATATTTCAATGCAGCGAATCATGAATCCCGTGGAAAGATGGCATCGACAAGCTCATAATCAACACTGGTACCAGATATGCACTTCTTCAAAACGTCGTCAATTAAGGAGAGAAACGGCACGGTAATTAAGGAGAGTAATGGGTAACCGACGCCTGTGCTCATGCATACACTACCACAGTGCGCTTCAGCAACATGGGAAGCAGTGGTTCATATTTTGAGCCTCAAACGCGTGCGTCCCGCTGGCCTCTGTGTCTCTCTGTTAAGGCACGGCATTCGCTCGTTGAAATCGTGTCGTTTCTGCAATGCGTATTGCAGCAGTTTGTTAGTCGTTGCTTTTGCAATCGAAGCAGTCGGCAGCGGAGAAATCCCGTTGGTGCATGTGAAAGCTGCACTACTCCGATGAGCCGGCGCACGCTAATACGAATCGAAATGCCAAAAACATAACTGCGTCTAGGGTGCCTCGGCGACGCCAGCGCGGCCAGTGTCCCTCGCTGGTACCGAGATGCTTTAACCATGACCTCTAATGTCGCGCGCAATCTCGGAGTAAGCGCTAGTAAGTGTTGATCATGACGCATTACTTCTTTTCACTACACACAGACGGCGGCACCACCACGCCCCGCTCCGCCTACCTACACCGCCAGCAGAGAGCACCGTGCAAGAGAGAATGCGTGAAAGATATAAGGCGCGTTCGTGAAAAGCGCAGCATCTGCCGATGTAGATTAGTCGGTTGAGCGTCGGGCGCTTAACGTCGCGACCGCAAGGTCGTGGGTTCGATTCCCTGCGGCTGATTTTTTCTAGACTTTTTTTCTTTGCCACCAGTTGGCGTCCATTTTATCAACGTCATATCCGTAACGGAAGTACTTGGTGTACACCATAAAACACGTTCGTGTTAAAAAACACACATTACACTGGAGAGGCCCAGAAAAAGGAAAGGGGAAAGACGAACAAAGAAAAAGCGGGAGGTATCATTGCTGTGAGTCGCACTGTGCTTTCGTCCGTAAACAAGCCGTAAACAATGCCCGAACACCACCGTGCGGCAGGAGACGCGGAGGAGGTCAAAGCACGCGCTGCAGTTTTCAAGAAAAAAAATCCAAGATCATTGGGTTGTAGCGCGCGGCTCAAACACAACGAACAACCGTAACAGTTCTTAGTTGGCGCTCGTCCTGTGTATACCTGCGCGTTATTTTCGGGTGTCGTTCCTTGTGTTTGAGCAGCGCACCGCATGTGTCAAGCTGTGACCATTGTTAGTTCGCGGTCGTTCTGTGTGTGTTTTTTTCGTGAGTCCTTTGCGTTCGAGCGGCGCGCTGCAAGTATCTAACTACTTGCCGTTCTTAAAGTCACAATCTAATTTGTTGCTATCGCATTCATTGCTTCGCCGTTGCGGCGAAACTGACAAGTGTTTCGCTGTTGTGCGTATCGTCCCTCAAAATATTGTATTTCCTGAACTTTGTATCTAATTGGTTACCTGTGATGATGTATGCCCGCTTCCTGTATGGGTCTGCAGAAGACCTACAGTATTGTTAAATAAAAATAAAAAAAAAAATTGTCTAAAACACGTTGGCGGGCTAGTTGGTTTGCATCCATGAAGAGTGGTAAGCGCGACTAGACAGGGACGAAGAAAGAAAACAGACAAGGACACAGCGCTACTTTAAACTGATTTTATTTTCGCTCGAACCGATAAATATATACCGAGCGAGCGGAAACAACAGAAACAACAAAAGGACAATGTCATGGCCGTTCTTGTAATGTCACTTGGGGTATAGTACAAATATTGTCGCTGTTCTTGTGCCTACCGCATCAGTTAAGTGCGAATAACCTGCCGGCAGGCGCTCGTTCTCCTCCGCCGAATATGTAGCAGAAATAGAGTGAATATTCGATGAAGGGGAACGAGAAAACTGGGAGCATGGGAAAGGGAAACAAGGTGAGCAAAAGAGAGGGCATAAAAAAAAGAAAATGGGCATTTCAATTCGCATTGTAGAAGGATCCTATTCCTAATTTTCAAGGCTTGCGGTCGTCGTTGAATATTCTGTTTGATGAACAGATTTCTGGAACCTTCCTCAAGCAGGATTGTAGAAGTTCTTCACATGGTATACCAACCGGGCATTAGCGGAAATATACGACTGATACAATCGGATGAACGATTTTTAAAAATCTGTTGGAAAACGTTCGCGTCGTCTTGGCCAATCCGCTATGTAGCAGTTTTGTATCGCTTTTGTGCTGGCTGGGCCATGTCCTGAGCCGGATCCTAGCAACTCCAGCCTCACACGCTACCGTGATATTCGGAGTTACTTCAGCTTGGCCCCGCACGCGGTCTGGCGAAAGCGCATGAATGAATACAACGCCGCCTTCAGAGTAATATATTCTTTAGTCTGGCGGTTGCCCGGAACTTCATAACAGAAATATTTGGCACGCGCCAGACTTTTCAGGTCCTCACCGACACCTTTCACCTCGTGGATTTGTGTCCTGTCATTCCACTCCCTTTCTCATCCCCTTTTCCCATTCCTACTAGAGAGGTTTCGGAGGAGTACCTGCTCGGCTGCTCTACCTTGGATGCGCAACGGCTCGTGGTGAGGCGCGCCCAGGCAGCGGCCATCTCCAATGGCATCCTGGACTAGGGATTACCACTCAGGTGCGTGTTGTGAATTTCTTGAATAAAATGTTTACCACCACCACCACCCTTGGCGTTTGCTCGTCATTTGTGTTTGAGTCCGGCACACCTCCGGGGAATAGCGTTTTCAAGTAGTGTTTTCTTACTTCTATGTGTCGATGTGAGGTTTGACCCGATGTGCGCTTGAGTATCTTGTTTTTTTTTTCTTTGCGACCGTTTGTAGGTGTCTCCATGAAGGAAGTGCGTGTCCTCTTTGCTGTTTCTGTGTTCAGCTGGGGGTGTTCATTCCAGGTCCACCGTCTGAGTTATCCTTCTTGTGTCTCGAGTACGATGGGTCACTGGGGCGTGTGTTGCAGCTTTTGGTTGTAGCATGCGGAACGTGTAATTCTGATTTGTCCGGTGGTCCGTTAGAGTGTGTTGCTGCGTCTGTTTAAATTCATTCCTAATTCTGTGGATGATGTTACTGCCAATTACTTCGATACCTGAATAGTTAGGGTGCAGCCCTACACGAGCGAGAAGAATGCCAAGGCCTTGGTGGCATTCTTCGAAGTAAACCTTAGCGGTCTGCAACACAACAGGGAAAGAAAAGCATAACAGAGGTCAATTGCAATGTACTCATGAGTCTTGAAGGATTTGCAGCGTGTTCCGCTAATGTAGCCGTACAATATTATGGCATGCGGGCTGCAAGCTGTAGAAATGTGTAACTGACGAAGTGACTGATTCGCGAACATGAAATAAAAATGAGGAACTACAAAGCACTACAAAGTATCAGCAAAGTAACGAAGTCCTGTACTACAAGATAACAAACGTACCAAGCTTCAGTACCTTAGAGGATGTTTTAATGTGGCTTACCATGTCACATTCTTGAGACATGTGGCAGTCTGTGAAGTGGCCAGAGGCGCTGGAGTTGGCGAGCTGTAAACACAAGTTAAAAATTATAGCTGCGTCACTGTTGTGGTGGCAGGTCATCGCACTGGTACTTTGTTCTTTACTGGGCATAACCAGTCTTTCCATATACTAAATTCGTGATGATCGCCGTAGGATGCTATTGCCTTTTGCTCCACTCATCGCGCTTCAACCATTAAAACTTAGTCTGAAATTTATCAAAAATAGAACATTTTGGGGACAATAGGAAAGTAAGGCCACTACTAAGCTAAGGAAATGCTGCTCATGTTATAATCAATAATTCATGGATTTGCAAGTTCTCAATAAATATGTGAACAGCTCATACGTTTTAATCTTTTGCATATTGGAATGCTCGTTCTTCATACCAGTGAGGGAAACCTTATTGGTTGTGATACAGACAACTGAGCTTATTCCTGATTGCGGTATTAATGTGGTAGGCCACCTTCAAAAGTACATTTTTTTCTTGAGGTCGATTTTTGTTTTTTTTTGTTTTTTGCGCACTCCCAAACATTAAAAAATATGTTGCAACAAAAATAGTCCTCCTATCATCGTCAATTTGCGAGCTACAACAAGTTTTCCATATCCCCTGCTCGCATAGCGAAATCGAAACCACATTGCGTTGGTCTCAAAAGTAAGTGTTGTTTCGTCTATATTGATGATATTCAAGATACTTTATAAATTTCATTTTGACTGTCACATAAAAGGATGTCATTTATTATAACTTTGCATCTATAATTGTTTTCATAGCTCTAAAAACGGCCACAAGAGGGACGCACACCTTTTGAACGCTCGAAAATCTATCTTTACGTTTTCCTCATAATAAGAATTTGCTCCAAATCATGTGACCCAAACTTGATAACATTTTCTCAGTGTGTACGTCGAACTGAAATTTTGTACAATAATATACAACATATATATCTCTGCAGTGAACTAGAATAAAACAAATTGATGGAATATTTTTGAATTCACAGCTGATTTTGCAAACAGGTCTAGTCTAAATTGGCTGTTTTTCCCCGTCTTTTTTTTACATTACTTCCATGATTATTACTGCATAATGTTTATCCTAGTTCAGTGCCTACCTCCAATCTTGTTACAAAAATGCCCAAGCTTTACTGAATTAAACCACCCAATATTCACTTATCACGGCTGGAGTGACTACCATTTTTAATCCAAAAAAACGGCAGGAAGTGGAAGATGCAAGCTTGCGATGAAAAAATCCGTAAACAGGGGGTAGGTGCTCGAGCCAACGTTTCGACAAGTAGACTTGTCTTCTTCAAGGCTGGAGCTCAATTACTTAGCTATCGTGTGTATATGCTTCGTGCCCTCTCCAGAATGGGCGTGGGGGAGAGGGAAGGAGAGGCCACCGTGACGAACTGTGTGAGTCATAAAAAGGCGGAAAAAAAGGAACAAAAAACGGGGGGGGGGGCGAGAGAGGGGAGGGTGTACGTTTCGCTGAATGATTGCAGTGGAGGCACGTGGTATTTTAATAAAAGTAGGTTCGAAATTCCTAGAAGAAACGCTTAACTCTCATTGGTTTTCGTTTTGTATGTGCCATACCGAATCCATTCAAGAACCCCCTTAGAAACGTTAATACCTGCTGGCTGGAGTGTGTTGAACTTGTGAATAAGGTATGACTCTGTATATTTTCTGTCCCTTGGGGACCGGAAGTTTGACTGAAGTATGTAAAGTTTGAGATCTTCGAAATTGCAACCTGCTACATTAAAATGCTGTGGTACTGCTTTGGGTAACTTCTTCGCCGTGTCCGCGTGATGCCCGTTTATTCGGATACATGCAGCGCAACTTAGACGAAGACAGTAGACACAAATAACACAGACGAGCGCCGACTTACAACTGAGTTCATTTGCACTTCGACAGGCCTTTTTGTATGCACCAAACCAGCCTATATCAACCATTAGACAGATGAGCTAGATAAACTACGACGAGATAGGACACAATGATGCTGTAGGTAAAAAAAAAACAAAAAAAACAAAAAAGCTTTTCTCATGCCTACAAGTACGAAATGCCAACATTTCTGCGCACCTATATCACACAAGGCGAACTGATTTTCTCTTTTTTTTTCGATGACAAGACGGCACAAAGAATTATACTTCAAAAAACGCGCTCACAAAAACCAAGCCGAACACGCGCAGGGCGGGAAATACCTAACTTGTCTTGGCGAAGAGTGAAGTGGTATCTAAAAGAACAATTACGAACAAACCACTGAAAAGCACGTGAGGATGAACCACTCAAATGGCAACCTAAAGATCAGAGATCGGCGTCAGTTAGTGAAACCAACAGGCTGCTTGCGCTCTTAGCGAAACCGAGCAATACAAAACCAAAAGCACACAAAATCAATAAATGATAACAACGGACTGACCAAGATAATTCAGAATAACCCGGCGCCGGGGTGACAACCACGCACTGTTAATATGAACTATTTACCTCATTTGTGTCATGGAAAAAAAGCGTCAAGATGAACAGATGACCAAAAAAAAAAAACACGGAAAAGGAGGTGAGGGCGAAGCGACACGTCAAACGAAACCATCTAAAAAGTCAACCTCAGCGTCCGTTAGAGTTACTGAAGGCGCGCTTACACATTGATCGGCAGCTTTCCTAATAAAAAACGCTTCAACAAGTTCGCGTTCTGTCCTGTCTTTGGCTCTTTTCAGAAATTTAGTACCGTTGAAATTTGGTGTGCAGCCGCGACGCTTGCAGTGCTCGGCTAGAAAGCCACCGGCGTTATTGCGTACCTTAAGGTTGTGCTCTTTTGCGCGCTCATTAAAACATCTGCCCATTTGCCCTATGTACCGGCGGCCACAGCTCAGGGGAATGCCGTAAACGACATTTGCAACACATTCTGTGAACCTGCTTTTGTGCTTAGTCGTGCACTGGGGTAGCCCTTGCCGATTAATCATGCTGCCAAATTTCGACAACTTACAAGGGGCTGAGAATCAGTAACGATTTCAGTAATCCGTCAGTAACGATTTCTAACAAGGAAGTTTCGCTCCTAAAGGAAAGGGGTTAACGATAGGTATGGAGAGATAGTGCCTTGGTTTGCACCGTTGACCGTGCGCATGTGCCGCGGGTGACGTAGTCCGAGTATATATGTTTTCTTCTGGCCTAATAAAGCCTTCAGTTGATAGTTAGCGCTGGTCTTGTTCCCTCCTTCTGTGTCCCTGTCCTTTTTTTTGCGCTAAAAGCTACTCAAGATGAATTTCTACCAACTAGCTCGACTTTCGGTCTTACTTCAGTACATTTCTAGTTCTGCGAGCTCTTTCTCCGTGTTACATAACCTCGACGTGTCTAATCCCGCTGCCTTGGCCCCCGTCATCGCCTTGTGTGAGTGCAAGGCGAGGGTCTATGGCTGGCACCTCAGGAAGCGACTGTGCCCTCCGGAGCTGCGAGCACTGTTCGGGTTTCTCCCGCCTTCGTCCACGCATACGAGTCGGCTGTGCAAGATGGTTCGAGGCGAATGCAGGACACAAGTACGGCACTTCAGAGACTGCATAAGAGTGGCCTGTGTGTCCCCTACTACGGGTAAGCTGAACGTGGAACTGTTTCGAAAATGGACTGCACACGCAGACAGACTCACGGAACTAGCATGGAACAATGTCCGACCAACCCTGCCTGTGCCTAAAAAAAAAAAGTTGTGCCCACAGAAGGAAAACTTGTGGTGCTGGGAGATGTTTCCTTGAGTGAACGTGAAAAAGAGGTGCTTAAACTAGGTCCAAAGTTCTGCCTAGATACTTCGTTGAACACTGTCGAATCTTTGGCCATTACGCGGAATGTGGCGCGATATGTAGGGGAGGCGGACAGGGATCGCTTTGTCTCTGAAGGTGTTGATGCGGTTATCAGGGCTGGCCCGCTAGAGAGGAGAGGAGTCACATTACGTTCATTGTCCTCCGCCTTGGCAACAAAAGGCGCACGTCTTCTAGAGTCGGATAAGGAAGGCCACTTTGTGGTTCTAGATCAGTCAATGTTTGCAGAGAAGGCGTTGACAGCCGTTCGTAAGAACTTCAGGGAGGTACAAGCTACCGCAACAAAGGCAAAAACGCACGTGCTAGAGAAGTGCAATCAGTGGAATTTGGGAGGATTAGCCGCCGCAGTCAAGAAAGAAACCCAATCCACACTGCATCTGTTCTTTGCGGCCAAAACGCACAAGCCGGGGACCCCCTTTCGCTCCATTGTTTCTGAGCGGGGCACGTGGCAAAAGGCGGTATCTAGTTACCTACAAAAGCATCTTGAATCTTTGACGATCCCTGATCCGTTTTCCGTGCGTAACTCTGCTGAAATAACTGACTTCCTATCTGCCGTTGACTGCAGTACTTGCTCCGGTATAAGCATTGACATTGAAGACTTGTTCTACTCTCTTCCGCATGAACTTTTGATGAAGAGGGTAAAAGACTGCATCACTAGTGATGACGATGAGGTTGTTTTTAGAAATGGCTGTGGGATTACTGTAGAGGCTTTCCTGGAACTACTCGGTTTTTACCTGAACCACACCTTCGTGGCCTTTCGAGACAAGCTGTATGTTCAAAAATCGGGGGTTTGTATCGGGTCCAAAGTTGCCCCCGTCCTCAGCGATATATTTTTGAGCAGAATGGACCGTGACTTGTTGCCAGTTTTGCAGGGAGTTGCCACTGGGGTCTTCCGCTACGTAGATGATTTTTTGGTACTGGGGACCAATGTGCATATGGAAACCTTCACACAGGTTATTTTAGGAGCATTCAAAGCAAAAGGCGGGGGGTTGAGTTTCACCTGTGAAGAGCCAATTAATTACACTCTACAGTTTCTGGATCTTACACTGCTTTTTTCAGCTGACCATACATGTTATAAGTATGCCCCTCGGTCTAGCAAGCCCCTGTTAAGCTTTCAATCTTTTCATTCGAAGGTCATAAAAAACGGGATAGCCCTCTCATGCCTAAAATCTGCTGTTACCAGGTCGTGCCATCATTTGGTACGAGAGAGCTTCAAAGAGCAGGTACTGCGGCTGAAACAGGCCGGCTTCCCCGAGTCTGTGCTACAGGCTGTTTGTAGGCGCCTGATAAAGCATATAAAAGGGGGCCTTCCACGTGAACCAGAATTGGAACGATCCAGATGGGCGGTAATTCCTTACGTGCATGCTCTTTCGCACCGTATAAAAAAGACCGCCCATAGGTATGGACTGAATGTGGTCTTCTCAGCCAAGAATAAACTAGGCAAGATGTGCTCCATGATTGGAAATAAGCTGGACGCTGGAGACAGAGGGGCCTCTCGTACTTGCAACGTCAAGCACAAAGTTAGCTTTGTTACATGTGCCTCAAACCTTGTATACTGCATTCCATTAAGTTGTGGACGGATGTATGTGGGGCAGACGGGTCGCTGCCTTAACATACGTTTAAGGGAGCACCTCTCGTCTTTAAAAAGGAAAGCCGCTCACGCACTTAGCAATGCATTCTGCGCAGTGTGGATGCGAAGCACGCTTCTCTGACACGGTAACCTTATTTAAGCACCGTGATCGCCCCACGCGAGAACTGGCAGAGGCTTATCACATACACATCAGGGGATCATCTTGCATCAGTCACCCGTCAGTAACGATTTCTAACAAGGAAGTTTCGCTCCTAAAGGAAAGGGGTTAACGATAGGTATGGAGAGATAGTGCCTTGGTTTGCACCGTTGACCGTGCGCATGTGCCGCGGGTGACGTAGTCCGAGTATATATGTTTTCTTCTGGCCTAATAAAGCCTTCAGTTGATAGTTAGCGCTGGTCTTGTTCCCTCCTTCTGTGTCCCTGTCCTTTTTTTGCGCTAAAAGCTACTCAAGATGAATTTCTACCAACTAGCTCGACTTTCGGTCTTACTTGAGAATACTATCTGAACATTGTGTTTCGACGCCACCCTCTTGATATTGTGCGAAATTTTATGAACGTAGGGAATCACTTGTACCTGCTTCTTTTGATTCTTTCGTTCTTTTCCCCCTTCAGACCCCTTAATCTTCTTAAGCAACGACTCGGACACCTCAGATACCAGGAAGGACGGGTACCCTGCGCTTCTCAAACATATTACCTGATCCTTGAAGCTTTCAGGCATGCAGTGTTCACAAGATTTTGTTAGCGCAGACTGTAGAGAATTCGTTACTATTCCTCACTTGACGAGTTTCGAATGAGCGCTTTCGAAGGGAAGCAGGCCTTTCTTTGACCTCGGACTGAATTTCCAGAAGATTTTTCCGGGAACAAACAGCAGGCTTAAGTCCAGAAATTCAAGCCTGTTGTGTTTCGGCAGCTCCCACGTGAAGTTAAGACCTGCGCCATGTTTTGTGAAAATGTCCACAATGCTCTCCGCAACACCTTCTATCTCTTGGCTGCACACATCTTTTAGAATTACAAGGAAGTCGTCTACATATCTATCAATTTCTACCACGCGTGAGTCCTGAATGTGGGTTTGAATGCGCATTCCTATGACTGACAAGAAAATATCGCAAAGAACAGGAGCAACTGAAGACCCAATGCAAATGCCGCGTTTTTGAATAAAGAATTTCTCTTCACATTTTATAGCCGTTGACTCCAGGAAAAATTCTAAGAAATCCAAGAAGTCACCGCTGCGTATTCCTGCTGCGTTCTGGAATTCAGACTCTCCAAATATTGATATCTTTTCCTTTAAAGCGCTTAGTAATTCCTGATGCAGAACAGAATAATACAGTTCTTTAATGTCAAGAGAAAATCCACTGTACAAACCAGGAGGCAAACCTCCTGAACACTTCACAACGTCCGATGAACTCCTAACTAGAAAAGGATCCTCGCTCACCAACACATGAAGATGCTTCTGTAGGTATCTTGCAACCAGGCGTTGCCACGTACCATTTTCGGAGACAATGGCTCGAAGAGGTGCTCCATCCCTGTGTGTCTTCATCGTGAAGAAAACTTCGAGAGATGCCTTCGGCTGCTTCTTTGCTTGTTATTCGAGGCTATCGAGGTCTAATTCTTCCAGGATTTTCAGTGCTTTCCTTTTTTGTTTCTGGGGATTTCAATCCCCAGAAAGCGTGCAAGCACGCCTTCAGTAACACTAACGGACGCTGAGGTTGACTTTTTAGATGAATTCGTTTGACGTGTCGTTTCGCCCTCACCTGCTTTTCCGTGTTTTCGTTGGTCATCTGTTCATCTTACGCTTGTTTTCCATGACACAAATGAGGTAAATAGTTCATTTTCACAGTGCGTGGTTGTGACCCCGGCGCCGGGTTATTCTGAATTGTCTTGGTCAGTCCGTTGTTATCATTTATTGATTTCGTATGCTTTTGGTTTTGTATTGCTCGGTTTCGCTAAGAGCGCAAGCAGCCTGTTGGTTTCACTAACTGACGCCGATCTCTGATCTTTAGGTTGTCATTTGAGTGGTTCATCCTCACGGGATTTTCAGTGGTTTGTTCGTCATTGTTCCTTTAGATGCCACTTCACTCTTCGCCAGGACAAGTTAGGTATTTGACGCCGTGCGTGTGTTCGGCTTGGTTTTTGTGAGCGCGTTTTTTGAAGTGTAATTCTTTGTGCCGTCTTGTCATCAAAAAAATAAAGAGAAAATCAGTTCGCCTAGTGTGATATAGGTGCGCAGAAATGTTGGCATTTCGTACTTGTAGGCATGAGAAAAGCTTTTTTGTTTTTTTTTGTTTTTTTTTTGTTTTTTACCTACAGCATCATTGTGTCCTTTCTCGTCGTAGTTTATCTAGCTCATCTGTGTAGTGGTTGATATAGGCTGGTTTGGTGCATACAAAAAGGCCTGTCGAAGTGGAAATGAACTCAGTTGTAAGTCGGCGCTCGTCTGTGTTATTTGTGTCTACTGTCTTCGTCTAAGTTGCGCTGCATGTATCCGAGTATGTACCAACTCGCCCAAGTCAAGGTTTTATTGCCCGTTTATTCTAACATTAACAGGCTGTCCCGTTTCGTCAATGTACCGTTTTTGACAATATGAACATTCGATCATGTAGATATCGTTTGAACTAGTGCATGTAAAACTAGATTTTATATGATCGACGTAATCACTTCCGGTGCTTTTAACTATAACGTCATCTTGATGGTGTTTACAAGTCTTACATCTTGGACGAGAACGAGGCGTTATGTGGGCAGTAGAATAAGGGTTTACTTTTGCATGCAATATTATGTCCTTAAAATTCCTATTGCGGCGATACACGACCTTTGGTACTCCAGGAAACGCTTTTCTAAGGCGCTCGTTGCCTGCCAGTATTGGGTAATACTTACGGAGGATATTATTTATGGTTGCTAGCGCATTTGAGTATTTGGTTATAAATCCTGGCGGCTGGTTGGGCTGTGCTACGGGGGCCCTTTGAGGTAGTGATGCTTTCCTATCTAGTTGACATGCTTCGTTGTAGACCTTGTTTAGAGCATCTTGCGGGTAAGTTCTTTTAACTAATGTTTCCTTTAGGTTGCTTAAGTGGTGAACGTAGTAACTGTCGTCACTACAGATCCTTCTTATACGCCTCGCCTGTCCCACAGATATCCTTCGTTTGCAGTGTCGCGGGTGATGACTAGTGTAATCTAGGTATTGCTGACTGTCTGTTGGTTTTCTGTAAAGCGTCGTCTTTAATTTTCCTGCTTCAATAGATACCGTCGTGTCTAGGAAGTTAATTTCACTGGAAGAATGCTGCATAGTGAATTTAATACTAGAGTGAAACTTGTTGCAGTGTTCAATGAATGCATTTAGTGTACTTACGCCATGTTCCCAGATGATAAATATGTCGTCTATGTAACGGTGATAGGTGGAAGGCTTCATTGGACATGATTCCAACAGCTCTGATTCCAACTCTCCCATTAAAATGTTGGCGTATGTAGGTGCAAAAGGGGTTCCCATACTAGTGCCGAAAGTTTGCAGGTAGTACAACGAATGAAATTCAAGATAATCAAGCGTCAGGACTTTAGCGTCAGTAATCTGGCCTATAGAAAAATATAAAAACGAAGCTATCAGACAACTCAGCAACAACACGCACTATCGAAAATTAGCCTCGGACCCGACTGAAGAATATAGTAATAGTATACAACACACGATCACGGATTTTCTAGGCAGGGAATTAATCACACACTCTGAGCACCGGTTTCTAATGCCTAAAAATAAGCAAGCAGGCCACTTCTACCTTCTTCCGAAGAGACATAAGGTGTCCATAGATGAACTGCTTATCGCGCAAATCCCGGGCAGGCCTAGAGTATCTAACAACAATACACCTACTGAGTCGCTATCAACGTTTCTAAATAATCATGTATCTAAAATACCATCTAACCTACCGTCTTTTGTTGAAGCTACACCTCATTTCCTTCGAATAATAGATTGTATTAACGAAACACAAACACTCTCGGATCAGGCCATTCTGGTGACATTAGATGTCTGCTCCTTGTATACGAAAATACCTATCGCTGAATGGATTGAAGCGGTATCAAAATCACTCATAGAAAGCAAGCAAGCACATAATGCTGAAGTTTACCTATGGTTATTGAAATTACTCCTGACACTAAATTATTTTGAAATTGATTCGTTCTACTACCTGCAAACTTTCGGCACTATGGGAACCCCTTTGGCGCCTACATACGTCAACATTTTTATGGGACAGTTAGAATCAGAGCTGTTGGAATCATGTTCACTGAAGCCTTCCACCTATCTCCGTTACATAGACGACATATTTATCATCTGGGAACATGGCGTAAGTACACAAAACGCATTCATTGACCACTGTAACAAGTTTCACTCTAGTATTAAATTCACGATGCAGCATTTTCCCTGTGAAATTAACTTCCTAGAGGCGACGGTATCTATTGAAGCAGGAAAATTAAAGACGACGCTTTACAGAAAACCGACAGCCAGCAATACCTAGATTGCACTAGTCATCACCCGCGACACTGCAAACAAGGGATATTTGTGGGACAGGCGAGGCGTATAAGAAGGATCTGTAGCGACGACAGTGACTACGTTCACCACTTAAGCAACCTAAAGGAAACATTAGTTGAAAGAAATTACCCGCAAGATGCTCTAAACAAGGTCTACAACGAAGCATGTCAACTAGATAGAAAAGCATCACTACCTCAAAGGGCCCCCGTAGCACAGCCCAACCAGCCGCCAGCATTTATAACCAAATACTCAAATGCGCTAGCAACCATAAATAATATCCTCCGTAAGTATTACCCAATACTGGCAGGCAACGAGCGCCTTAGAAAAGCGTTTCCCGGAGTACCAAAGGTCGTGTATCGCCGCAGTAGGAATTTTAAGGACATAATAGTGCACGCAAAGTAAACCCTCATTCTACTGCCCACATAACACCTTGCTCTCGTCCAAGATGTGAGAATTGTAAACACCTTCAAGATGCCATTTTAGTTAAAAGCACCGGAAGTGATTACGTCCGTCATATAAAATCTAGTTTCACCTGCACTAGTGGAAACGTTATCTACATGATCGAATGTTCATATTGTCAAAAACGGTACATTGGCGAAACGGGACAACCTGTTAATGTTAGATTAAACGGGCATCGCGCGGACACGGCGAAGAATTTACCCAAAGCAGTGGCACTGCATTTTAATGTAGCAGGTGACAATTTCGAAGATCTCAAACTTTACATAATTCAGTCAAACTTCCGGTCCCCAAGGGACACAAAATATACAGTCATACCTTATTCACAAGTTCAACACACTCCAGCCAGCAGGTAATAACGTTTCTATGGGGGCTCTTGAATCGATTAGATATGGTACATACACAACGAAAACCAACGATAGTTAAGCCCTTCTAGGAATTTCGAACCTACTATTATTAAAATGCCATGTGCTTCTATGGTACATCTCCATCCCGACGACTAACGCCCATGTTAAATGATTAAACAAACCCTTGTGGTAGCGGTAGTTAACGGTGAAAGCATAATCAGAGAACGAGGTGTGATAGCCAGAAGAGCGCCGCATATTGAACGCAGAACTTGGTGGCCATCCCGCGGCATGTAAAAATGTGAATGAACGCATTTTAAATGGACTAGAGGGAAACGCAAAGCGCGTCGTGCCGCCCCGGTAGCCCGGCCGCGATGTTTCTCGGGGCGACTGCGTGAGCGGTGAACGCGGTGTTACAGCCAGGTGAGGCAGGCGCGCGTCGCAGAACTATTTTAAAGACGATAGTCTTTCTTGGGGAACTTAAACGCAGAAATTTTGGTCTGTCTTTCTGTCTGTCCTTCTGTCTGTCTTTCTGTTTGTCGGCACGTCCCTCGATTCAGCCACTCGGCCAAAGTTGAACCACTTGCCCAAGGGCCAGCCATCGTGAACGGCTGAATAGGTTCATACTTGTGTACATTGTTGATCAAAAAGCAAACATTACGCATATCTGAGGCGCAACATCACTAGGTAAGTATTAGGCGGTGTGTTCCTTTAACAGAAAATACACAGATACGCAATTTTAAAGACCTTGATGGTATGCGTTTAACGTTGAGACAGTAACGCGTATATTAAAAGATTGCCACAGCTGAAGCGATCAGCGGTCCAAGCCGAGCAAGCGCGAGCGCCAACAACAACCGTCTTCGTCGTCTTCTTTCGCAGGCGTTCTTGTCTGCGCCCTACCATGTTACAAATCACTCCCCCGCGGAAAAGGAGCCATCCTGGCCTCCTGGCGACCTAAGGAACAGGTACAACTGGTGGGTCATAATGCGGCTTCAGTCGATCGAAGTGAACAGTCTCGCGGCCGCGACGACGGCGGTCCGTAGATGATTGAACAGGCTCAATCATATAGTTAACTGGGGATGCTTGACGTAGGACGCGGTAGTGGCCTTCCTACTTAGGCAGTAGCTTTGTGGAAAGGCCAGGAGCGGAGGAGGGAACGCGAAGCCACACCAACGTTCCAGGCGAATACGACTGAGGAGGCAGGATTTCGTCGTGACGGTCCTTCTGGCTCTACTCGCCCTACAATGTTACAACCCTAGTTTCTTAAGGTGCGCTGAAAATGCGACTGCGCTGAAACTTGTCTTCCTCCGTGCCCTCTGCACAAGCTCATGTTGTGTTTCGGTTTCGGTTCAGTATTGCATTGTACGAATGACAGGGGGCGCCGCTCTGGCATTCCTGTTTTACCCAGGCGACGTGTAAGTAAGAGAGTTTGTGGAGAGTACTCGTTGAGTGCGGACGTTTCTTCTCCTTCGGCGCATCGCGCCAAACAGCGTGTTCGGGCTGGCCGGCGTCCCCACCGGTCGCGTTGGTCACCGCCGGTCTTCGCCTGCCGCTGCGCCGGGACTACCAGCCCGCAACACAGCACTCGTGTTTCCCGACGTATTGCCAGATGGCGTCCATATCTCACGCAGCGCCTCTTCTATCGTCTTTAGACGACATTTGCAGCGAAGCACGCAGATACGCGGCCAATTTTTGGTTTGGATTAGCGTGATGCTATGAGCGAGGCCGACGCTTTTACGACGCTTAGGATAAGGTCGCCACCTCGCGGTATGTTAAGGCATTGACAAAATTGAAATTTTATTGAAAACGCGCCGAATGGGACGGACGTGTAATGCGTTGCAGGTGCTAATCGCGGAGGCCACAGTAATGATGAATTACCTTACTTTACCGCTACCATAGGGCAACACCACCCCGCCGACCGGAAGAGTGGTAGATATAAAAATTCGGCAGATCCAACGTACCGTGGGAGTCGATGTTATGCGAAGCATGCGGCGGGAAGGCGTCTGTGGCGCATTTTTTTTTTACTGAGCGATACGTTACAAAATGACGCTAAGATTTGTATAAATTTTATACGCACACATATACGTTGAAGAGGCGCATATGTGTTATATAACCAGTTGTTGACAGTTGGTTAACGCTGCCAACGGCAACGTGGGTATTACCAACACCAGAAGCGCTAAGCTGATATGTAGTGCTTATATTTGTCCCTTATGATGAAGAACGCAGGCACGTTTCACGAACCCGTGTGCATGTGTGGAAGAGGTTCTTGACAGTTCTTGAACAAGGTCATCATCACCATGATCAGTGAGCACCAGCTGCTGGACTGGACTTGTTAATCGGATCCGTTCGTGATCACGGCTATGAGGAGTCTAAGTGTAGTGCAGTGCGGGGTAGAGTGCAGCTGGTGGAAATCCTGGATACCTCTTACGATAAAATGATCAATGATGCCTCCTGTCGAGGACGTGGCAGCGAGGTCTTTTGATGCACTATCCACATCCAAGCCGTCCTTCACGCAGTATAAGGACCAAGCTTCGTTGCCAGGTCTTGATAAATCAATGTTGAAGTGACCGGTATTGATGAGAGGCCTGGTTCTCTCGGCAGGCTTATTGTAGGAAGCATTGACCCCGGTTTTTGCGTTATCCACGTGGTCCACGTTGCGGACCATGTGGACGAGTGGATGGTAGTTGAGCGTCTTCCAGGGGTGTTCTGTCTTCAGCTTCCTCACTTTTCTTGCGTCCGCCGCGGTGGTGTAGCGGTTACGGTGCTCGTCTGCTGACACGAAGGTCCCGGGTTCGATTCCGGCGGCGGCGGTCGCATTTCGATGGAAGCGAATGCTAGATGCCCGTGTACTGTGCCATCTCGGTACATGTTAAAGAATACCCGACGGTCAAAATTTCCGGAGTCCTTCGCTACGGCGTCTAACATAATCATATCGTCGTTTTGGGACATAAAACCCTAACAATTATTGTTATTATCACTTTCCTTGCGTGTCAATGTGTGTGTTCGCGGTTACTGTGTTGGTTGAGATTGTAGCAGCTGTGGCACATACCCGCTTAACATGAACTCTGGTGTACGGGTATGTGCCCCACGTGACTGAGAGAAAGGGTTTCATGACGTACGCGACAGGTATTTTGCGTTATTCATGTCTTGACCAGTGAATCGTGTTCGTCATACACTGATCCCCTGCTATGCCAATTTTGGTATATGAGAAGTTATAGAGACGACCAGGAGAGCGCCAAGACGTAGGCGGCTAGATAGATAGATAGATAGATAGATACGTAGACAGAAACGGCCAAAGTGCCTGAGGTTCGCTAAGAAATGCTTCGCATTTAAAAGGCGCGATTGCAAAGCCTCTAGAGTCTGTGACCGTGACGCAGTGGATAGCGTGCCCGGTATCTGTTGGTGCGGACCGAGCGGTCGCGGGTTTTTTTATTTCACATCTGATCGTGTAAATTTTTTCGATGTCATTCCCGTGACGGAAATATGTCCCTGAAGTCTTGGTGGATCCCGGCATAAAACACTTTTGTGTTAAAAAGTCACAGTTTCGCCGCAAGGGCGATGTAATGAATGCCCCCTCAAGTGATAAGCGCGTGAGCACGGGGCACCACGCGCTCTATGTCAAAGCACGTGTCGGAGGCGCGCAAGCCATCTACGCCGAAACACTATACAGAATTATTATTCGGGACCCAAGGACTTAGTGTACTTAAGAAATTTTCGAGCCGCCAGGGCGCACGCGCAAAACCAAAGGCATTCTTGTGCTCTTGCGCTCGCGTTTGCCCAAACTCAAAAATCGAAAACTAGCGTGGGTCGCCAGCAAGACGACGCAAACGCAGCGTGGTCAATGACCGAGCATGGTCCGCCTCTCACATAATTTTAATTTCGCCACGTTTGGCGCCCCGTGCGTTTTACCCAACGCCGCCTGCGTTTGAACCAACTCTCAAACGCTGCTGCTCCTACGAACACAAGAGCAGCCTTCCCAACCCAGCTGCTAGCGGGGAGAGAGCCTTTTAAAGCTAGGGTTGCTGCATGCGGCTTCTTGAGGAGCCACAGCATACTGCCGCATCCATATTTGTGTCTTGCTGCGCGCTAGCGACAACAAGCAAGACAACCGGTCCACTCAAGAGGCGCAGCATGAAAGCGTCAGAAAGAAGACGTTCTTGGCGGCCCCAGTCCTTGAGTGCTCTCTTCGAATACGACACGCCGCACTTCTGCCTTTCTGAATAAAGTCCCTGTGTTTTACAACCCGCGACAATATACAGTAACTCTAACGTTATCATACCCCCAACCCAGACCTCCTCTCCAAAATATACCCTGACAAGTACTCCTCACCATAATGAAGGCTGTGCAACACTAGCCTAGCTACAGTCTTCCACATGGCATGGGATTGCCAGAGCAATACATCTAAAACAGATGTCTTTAAAAAATGATTTCGGTAGAGATGGGTGGGAGACGGCACTGTCCACCCTATACCCGGGGGTCCACGAGGTCATGGTAGCCCGCACAAGGACCGGGGCTCAAGCCAATGGGGTCCCAAGCTAGGGAATCAACCCATTGATCAAAAGATATAGTAAAGTTTTACAACCAACCTCTTGGAAACGCGCCAAATGAGACGGCCGTAGCAACGTCGCGTTGCCGGAGGTAATATTGAAGGCCACGCCATATTGTCGCGTGGTCGTGGCGCTTACGAAGGCTGCAGTTGGCGTGTTCAAGGTTAAACTTTTTATTTGGACGGACCCGTGCAGGGAAAATGAAAACATAAGGTATGTACAAGCAATTCGCCCTTTACACTGAAAGCGCTGAACCGGGCGGCGGCCCTCGGTAATCTGATCGGTGGTGCTCGCCTAACCTCTCGAAGAAACTTCATTATTCGCCTCCTGCGCGTAATTTTAACAGAATGAGCTCAAACCATCGCGAAGCTTCTAAAACACTGCGGCGAATTCTGCGCCAAGAGTTGCTTTGCGGGTGAAATCTGGACACATTTAAAGAAAGCAATAAACACGCTTGGCAATACAGATGTGGCCAAACGAAAACCACAAGCGCGTCGTCGAAACTTACGAGTTTCTCGCGGCCATCATGGCTGCAGTACGGGTTAATTGGCTGAAAGACGCGCGTCGCAAGCTTTCGCTGTGCTGTAAAAGGCCTGCTATTATAACAACTTTTTCTGGCTTTACAACGATGTTTGTGTTTTTGTTCTAAAAAGACAGGGCGTGCGATCACGGACACAAGACAGAAGTGAGGACACCAGAAACGCCGACTGAATAGATGCACAACGGCGGAGAAGAAAGAACGCACGAAAACTTATCTGCGCATGCCCATGCAATAGGCGAATCTATCTATCTGGCACGCGTGGGGGCCTAGGCGAAACATAACTGTTAAGGCATCTGATTTTATGCAAGTTAATCGACGGTTGGCTCACGCATGCGCTACCACTACTCTCGATATGCCATGCCTCAATCATCAGACGCGTTTCTTCATTCCTATGTCGGTACAAAACTGCACATTCATTGAATTTTAGCGTGCTTTTACACTCTCGACAATGTAGCGATAGATTAGAAGGCGAGCCTGCGGTTAGTGATCTTTTATGTTCTAATAATCTCTGGTTAATGCAGCGGCCCGTCTGTCCTACGTGGAAGCGCCCGCAGCTGAAAGGAACCTTATACGCAACACTTGTACGGCAATCAGTGAATTTGTTTGTGTGTTTTACGAAACAAATATCGGTTCGCTTCTTGTATTTTACTCGCTCATTCTTCCTCTGCACAGCGGTACACATCTTACCTAGCTTATTGGCAGCCGCGAAAACAACATTAACGCCGTATCTACTACCTACTTTCTTTAGCCTGTGAGATACGCAATGAATGTACGTTATACCTACGACACGTTTCTTCCCATCGCTTTCTGCAACCATGCTCGCACTTAACATAATGCATTTTTTAAACGTTCAGCGGCAGTGGCCATGCATCACGGGGATAACCTACATATAAAAGACGCGTAAGTTGTCCGTTAAAGCTATCACTCATTTTGTGCTCACACGACTTGGTGAGGGCAGACTTACGGCAAGACATGGCGATACCGTTTTTTACAACCTTCGAGTGCTTCGACGAAACATTTAATAGTGGTTTTGAAGATCTAGGAGCATACAGCCAACACACGTAGTTCTTCTGCAACGTTAAGGAAATGTCTAGAAATTGTATTCAATTATTCTGAGGCAACTCTTTAGTAAAGTACAGCCCTCCTCCAGTTCAAATTTTTCGCTCACTGAGGTTACCACGTTTTCAAAGCCCTCACCGTGTGGGAATCGAGCGCGCCCACCCCTTTGGCGCCTCGTTCCCCAGCTAGCACGTGTGTTGGGCTCGCGCGGCTCGAGCGCCGG
Source organism: Rhipicephalus sanguineus (assembly GCF_013339695.2). Taxonomy (NCBI): domain Eukaryota; kingdom Metazoa; phylum Arthropoda; class Arachnida; order Ixodida; family Ixodidae; genus Rhipicephalus; species Rhipicephalus sanguineus. Next base: position 238,315 of record NW_023614233.1, read on the forward strand.
GGACCGCCGTTAATCGGCGGTATGGCGACCGCGGCGGCAGCGCCAGCCATGCGTCAGCTTCCCGGCGCGCGGGCACGCGTCCGGGCATGCCTCGACATGCTCACATGCTCACGCCACCAAGCTAGCTTACGTCACTGTGCAACGCCGTTCCTCATTGGCCGCCAGTGACAACCCCCTTCCCCCTTGAGCTCGCTTCTGTCTGGCGCGGGCTTGCCCGCGTCAGATGCTCTCAGGCTAGCACGAGAGGTTGACGCGCTGCTCTAGCAGGCGGCTTCTCGTTCGTGTGCTCGACCGCTGCCCTTTGTGTGGTAGTCCTAGCGCCGCTGGCAAGCGTACTCGTTCGGTCTTGCGGAGTTCCCCTTACGGCCTGCAAGCCTGTGAGTGTCGTACTGTGCTGCATCTTGGGTTAATAAACCCGTTGTTGCTGTTACCCTGCCTCGTGCGTGGTTTCTGCGCCGTGTCGGAGAAAACGACGAACCCGGCCGCAGCGTCGTCGCACGCAGCGGCAGTGGAGAACGTCGCGTCCCTGCACGGTCGCGCTCGTAGGTAAGCCTAGTGCAAACCTATCTCCACAACCGCTACAAAAAATCAAGTAATCGTCCACATAACGAAAACCCTTAATGACAGAATTACCTAAGGCACCTTCCAAAAGCTGGTCAATCTTGCTAAGGTATAAATCTCTAAGAACCAGAGCAACCTTAGAACCAATACAAATGCCTGATTTCTGCACATAAACGCCTTCCTTCCAGCCTACCAGCGTCGACATTAAATAGATGGAAAGAACTTCTAGAAAAGCCCCGGTAATACACCACATTTATCGGTGAAAACCGTGAACAAGGGCACGAGACGGTTTTCACCGTAGGTATATTTCTTTGTTGAGCTGCGCTATCCATTTTCGCAGTCTCCGATTGTGTCTCTGTTGTTTCCAACGGTGCTGCAGCTGGATTTTGACTTCCCACTTGTGCAGTAACCGGGTGTCTATATTCTCGAGCCCAGCTGTCGACGGCATCGTTTGCGTCCCACGCTTGATGTCCCGCCGAAGTTGGTCGGTCCAGTTCTGTGTGTGTTTGATGTCTTCGGCCTGTTGCTTGTCACGATATTTCCGTAGCTGGTTCCAATTAGTGATCTTTATTTAGCGACCGGCATTGTGTTCCTGTGGGCCGCCTTCTGCTTCTATGGAAATAATGTAGTGATCACTAGCCAAGTCTTGCATGGTGTTCTTCCAAATGACTTGGCGTGTGTTGCAAGTCAAGGTAAGGCCCGGCGTCGTGTCAGTGCTGACGCTATTGCCCTGCCTTGTTGGTACTGCGGGGTCAGTGACCAACTCGAGGCCGGCGTGCTGTGCCGTCGCCTACAAATGCCTGCCTTTCGGGTGATCGTGCTTGTAACTCCACGCCTTTGCACCGCGTTAAAGTCGACCCCAATGAAGAGCTGTTGCCCCTTGACGATGTCGAGTGCTCGTTTGAAGAGGATGTGGAAACGGTGTTTGCGGCATCAGGGACTGCTGTAGACGTTCAGTACGAAGATGCTGTCAGGACACCACGCAAGACGCCCATTCATCTAAAAAGTCAACCTCAGCGTTCGTCAGTATGCTCCAAGAAGCGAAAAACCAGTGCTTGAATTTCGGTCTGGGCACTCGAAAGTCGTCAAGAATGCTGTCGCGATGTGTCTGAAGGCCGCGCTCAAGAACTCTTGTCAGCACAGTATGGAAAAGAGCCTCGAGAGGCAACCTGACAGACTCAAGTCATCCAAGTTTCCTCAGAATCATTTGGCGAGGCTGGCGGAAAGGGTCCTGCAGGACTTGAAAGTGAAGGCAAGAAGTGCTGAGCACGGTACGGATTCAAAGAAACTACCTGTCGCCAGCATCCCGTACCTACACGGCGTTTCACATCGTTTAAAGAAAATGGGAGCAAGGTACGGATGCAATGTTTTATTTTCGGCTGGCTACCGTTTAGGCAGCATTTGCGCGGCTGTGGACAGAAAGGTCGAGAGCGGGGAGCGAGACAAGGGTGTTTGCAAGGTAAAGCACAGGGCTAAAGAGGGTGAATGCGCCACGGGTGTGGTGTACGACATTCCGCTTTCGTGCGGGAAGCGTTATGTTGGACAGACCGGGCGTTGTATTAATAACAGGCTGATGGATCATAAAGCTTCACTAAAGGGACAGCCATGCTCTAACCGTTCCTTGCATTGCAGAGAATGCGGCTGCACACCACAGTTCGCTGAGACGACGGTGGAATCGATGTTCAAAGATAGGGTAGCGCGTGAAATTGAGGAAGCTTATCTGATCAACAAAGCTGGTGATGCATGTGTCGCGAAGCCCTCCGTCACACTACTTGCTGCGGAGATAAATTTTCTGGAAGCGCGTCAGTGAGACAGTCGCTGTGTGTACACGTGCCTTTAACACGGGGTCATCTAACCACATATATATATATATATATATATATATATATATATATATATATATATATATATATATATATATATATATATATATATATATTATATATTTGGTGTTTCAATAAATTTTCAGTTGATAGTTTGCGCCGTGCTTCGTTTACCTTCCTTCGTGTTTCGTTCCTTTGCGCACCACAGCATTAAGATGAGTTACCAACTCGCCCAGCAGTCCGTACGTCTCAATCTTCGTCCTAATTTACAAACTTTCTAGACCCGCTTGTGCACAGAGCTCGGAAGGAGAATATTGCCGACGATATTTAATAAATATGGACCGCTAAGTCGTTGTACGCTTGCTATTTTATTGCAGTTCGACTGAGTATAAGGGTCCCGTACAATTTTGTAATAATCAATAATTGGCCTGACTAAAGTCTTGTAAGCAAGGCATTTTATATCAGGGGGACCCCGATAAAGGTTACGCCTGAGAGTGTATAGTGCCTATAGCAGTTGCTAGAGCGCTTCCGTCTGTGTGTCCGTGTGTCTTCCTCTAGTCCGTGTCTACTAGCGCTACCCTTCCAAGTGCCTTAGTTGCCTTCGAGCAGACATGGTCAATATGGGAATTGCATCGCGAATCAGGTGTAAACAATATTCCGAGATATTTGCACTTATCTACACGCTTGAGCTTGACGTCGTCAAGCCGGTAGTCATAATTCAGCATCTTTTTCTTTCTAGTTATACACATAAAAACTGTTTTTTCTGGGTTTAAGGTCATTTGCCAGTCTTCACAGCAACTACGAATTTTTTGAAGGTTGCGGTGTAAGTTAATTTGACCATGTTGAGTCTCAATTCTGCTATACACAACACAATCATCAGCGAACAACCTAATCGGGACACTGACATCATTTGGTAGATCATTTATGAACAATAAAAATAAGAGAGGGCCCATTACACTACCCTGCGGAACTCCAGAATTTACTGCAACGAGACTAGACTTCTTATCTTTTATTTGAACAAACTGCTGCCGAGAAGTAAGATAAGATTCAAACCATGTCGTGTGCAAACTATTCTGAAACGTGTTATCAATTTTATATAACAATTTTGCATGGGACACCTTATCAAATGCTTTTGCGAAATCCACAAACACCACGTCAGTTTGACTACGCGAATTTATTGCTTTGGAAAGATCGTGGACAAAGTCAAGTAGTTGCGTTGTCGTTGATAAGCCTTGGCGGAATCCATGCTGATTTGGAAACAATATGTTATTGCTATCGAGATAGGCCAACAGATGTTTGTTAATGATGTGTTCCAGTAATTTTGAGCATGTGCTAATGAGCGAGATTGGACGGTAATTCTTCACTTCTAAATGAGAGCCACTTTTGTGCACAGGCGTGATTTTAGCGCACTTCCATGCAGTTGGAAATGAGCCGTTACGTACTGAAGACTGGAATATTTTGTAAGAAAACGGGAAGTCCATTCTGCGTATCTGTACAAGAACTCATTGGGTATACCATCAGGGCCAGAGCTCTTTCTTATATTCAAATTAAGTAAAAGATTAAGAACGCCTTCCTCACTAACTTCTACATTATTAATCGGCTGCCGTGATGATGTAGCGGGAAGATTAGGAAATTTACCATTATCATTCGTGAAAAGAGAAGCGAAAAAGTTATTAAAGTCATCAACACGTTGGTGAGTAGTTCCCTCGAATGATTGTCTAGAACTTGACGGCGGGTTTATATAGCGCCAGAACTTTGAGGGGGCTTCATGGAAGAATTTTGTCAGTGTCACATTGTAAAGTTTATCCTTGGATTCCTTGATTAGTCGTTTCAGTTCTTGCCGCATTGATTTAATGCTGGTTTTGTTTTCAGAGGTACTATTTCTCGAACAAGACTTCTTTTTTTCGTTTCAGTTTCCTTTTCACATGAATAATTTCTCTAGTAATCCAAGGATTGGTTTTACGAATGCGTTTCACAACCTTGGGTACATAACAATTAACACACTTTGCAACGACATTTGAAAATAACTGCCATAATCTGTCAGTGCTCAACCAGCATTGTAAAGGACGAGAAAATTATCAAATGATTGTTCAAGCTAGTCTAGAACGGCTAAGTCGTCTGCGGCCACAAAGTTCATTACAATGCTAAATGTGTGTCTACTGCAAGTGTCTGAAGACATTGCTAGGCGCGTTACTACCATTTTGTGATCAGGCAGACCCTCTACGACATCGCAGCCACTAAAAAAATGCCGCAGTTCAGGTGACAGAAATACTAAATCAAGGAGCGATGACCTTGTAGTATCTATCCGGGTAAAATCAGTAACAATTTGCGTTAGCCCGTAAGAGAATACTAGTTCCAGTAGTTGCTCAGTACTTGCTATTTGCTCTGATCCCAGATAGTGAGATAGCCAGTCTATTCCCGGTAGGTTAAAGTCACCTAACAAAAGAACGTTATCATGCAGACTAAACTTTGAATCCATAAAATCTCTTAGCCTTTTTATTGTATCCAAAGAAGAATATGGGGCCCTGTATAGTCCTCCAATATACACAGTTCGATTATTTAGCCTAGTCGTAATCCATAGCATTTCTATGTCAAAGTTGTCATCCAATACTGAAAATTTAATGCAATTTTTGATAAGGAAAGCGATACCGCCTCCTCTGGTTTGCCGATCATTTCTTACAATTACATAGCCTGAAGGTGTCACTTCCGAACCTTGTACTACATCTTTATGTAGCCATGTCTCTGTGATAATCATTATGTCTGGCTCATGTTCCAGGATCACTGCTTCCACCGCATCAGCTTTATTCAATATGCTTCTAGCATTTAAATAATAATCTTAAAGCATGCTGTTGGTCGTGGCTTGCGTCACTCGGAGCCGGTGTGACCTGAACTAGTAATCCTGAACCGTTTAATGCTTGCTTCATTCCAGCCATAAAGAACGTTATTTACTTTGAGTTTATCGAAAATAAGTTTAGCTTTCATTCCCTTCATTCTTTCTTCCGCTGATGAAATCCATAGTTGTTTTCTGATTTCAACAACTCGCTTGGAGTAATCTTCACTGATGCTGAACTGTGTACCCTTGAGTTTTGGACAGTTTTTCATGATTTTCAACTTATCCCTGAAGCCTCCTACTCTCGAAATGACCGGATAATTCCTATCAGGAGTTTTCTTTCCCAATCGGTGTATTCTCTCGATTGAGCTTAGATTTGCATTAAGAATTTTGCCAAAGATTTCGTCATTCACCTTTCTCAGTAATACAGCTTCGTTCTCTGGGTCTTCTTCCTCTATTCCGCATATAATGACATTGTTACGTCTAGAACGGTTCTCCAGATCCTCTATGCGCCTTGCAAGAGCAGATAATTCACCCTCATGCTCACCAATACCTGTTTATATTGCAGTAAGGCGTTTCTGAATTTCCCCTAGCCTCCCTAGTTGTTTTTCAATGGTCTGTAGTCTGATTTTCATATCGGCAATACAGGCATCCGAGGAGGTCTGTCTTGCTTGTATTTCATTAACTTTTGCTGATATTTCACTCTGATCATTCAATATTTTCTCCAATGTTCCTTTAGTATCAGGCCCAGATTTTCCTCGACATCACCCGACAGTTTCAGCAAGAGGCATACAACTGAAAAGCAATCTTTCAAACAACTGAGGGCAATATGTGGACACGGCAGCACTATCAAGCAAATACAATTACTACGAAAGCCATGTTTTTCGTCACCAACCTGTAGAAACAGAGGAACGTAAGGCGACATCGTCACGGCAGTGCTGCCGTGTCCACTGAAGCTTGAGGCGTCGGTCCTTGCTTTTATGGGCTCCGTCCAGCTTGTCATCAAGGCTGCGTGGGACGTCATCGTGCTCCAAGTGGGTGCGCAGTTGTCCAGATCCACGTGGCATAGCACTGAACTCACCAGCTCTAATCGAGCTGCGCAGAGATGGCTGTCCCTTGAAGGAAGTAGCGCACTGCCCAACCCGGCACAATCGGTGACGACAAGAGCCACTGCTCGGTCCAAGATGATCCATTCGGCCAGAACCTGTACAAAAAGAGGAACGTAAGGCGACATCGTCACAGCAGTGCTGCCGTGTCCACTGAAGCTTGAGGCGTCGGTCCTTGCTTTTATGGGCTCCGTCCAGCTTGTCATCAAGGCTGCGTGGGACGTCATCGTGCTCCAAGTGGGTGCGCAGTTGTCCAGATCCACGTGACATAGCATTGAACTCGCCAGCTCTAATCGAGCTGCGCAGAGATGGCTGTCCCTTGAAGGAAGTAGCGCACTGCCCAACCCGGCACAATCGGTGCCTGTTTCGGTGACGACAAGAGCCACTGCTCGGTCGAACATCATCCATTCGGCCAAAACCTGTACAAACAGAGGAACGTAAGGTAACATCGTCACGGCAGTGCTGCCGTGTCGACTGTTCGTTATGCCGTCAGGGACAACCTCGTAGTCGAGTTCGCCGAGGCGTCGAAGTACCCTGTACGGTCCGAAGTATCGTCGAAGCTTCTCACTAAGTCCCCGTCGGCGTATTGGCGTCCATACCCATACACGGTCACCGGGTTGGTATTCCAAGTGGCGTCGTTGTAGCGGTGGCTGTCAGTCGTCTGCTGGTTCTTGATCCGTAGGCGGGCGAGCTGTCGTGCTTCTTGTGTTCGACGACGACGTCTTGTGTTCGACGGCGACGTACACGGCCAGCATGTCGGCGATGGTCTTATTTAGATGCTCGGTCAGGCCGTTGGTCTGTGGGTGGTGCGCGGTGGTCCGGCGGTGGCTTGTGTGGCTGTACTCCAAGATCGCCTGACTTAGGTCAGCCGTAAACGCCGTGCCTCTGTCGGGGATGAGAACGTCTGTGGCGCCGTGTCGAAGGACGATGCTCTCTACGAAGAACTTGGCTACCTCAGCGGCACTGCCTTTGGGCAGGGCTTTTGTTTCAGCGTAGCGGGTGAGGTAGTTGGTAGCCACGACGATCCATTCGTTTCCGCAAGTTGACGTTGGGAACAGCCCCAGGAGGTACATCCCGATCTGCTGTTATCGTCGCTGAGGAGGCTTGATCGGCTGAAGGAAGCCTGCTTGTCTCGTGGGCGGTGTCTTCCGTCGCTGACAGTCTCGGCACGTCCTTACGCAGCGAGTGACGTCGGCGGCAAGACACGGCCAGTAGTACTTTTTCTGTACTCGTGGGAGCGTGCGGGAAAGTCCGAGGTGTCCAGCCGTTGGGTCGTCGTGCAGGGCATGCAAAATTTCTGGTCGCCGTCCCGAAGTTACAACGATAAGGTAGTCCAAAAAACGGCAGGAAGTGGAAGATGGAAGCTGCGATGAAAAAATCCGTAAACATGGGGTGGGTGCTCAAGCCAACGCTTCGACAAGTGGACTTGTCTTCTGCAAGGCTGGAACTGATTTCCTTAGCTATCGTGTGTGTATACTTCGTGCCCTCTCCACCAGAAGAGAGAAGGGGTGGGGGAGGAGGGAGAGGCCACCGTGACGACTGGGTGAGTCCCAAGGAACGCGGAAAAAAAAGCGGGGGGCGGGAGACGGGAGAGTGTTCGTTTCACTGAATGATTGTCAATGGAAGCGCGTGGCATTTTAACAATAGTAGGTTCGAAATGCCTAGAAGAAGGCATTAACTCTCATTCGTTTTCGTTGTGTATGCACCACACCGAATCGATTCAAGAGCCCCCTTAGAAACGTTAAAACCTGCTGGTTGGAGTGTATTGAAATCCTCAATAAGGTATGACTCTATATTTTCTGTCCCTTGGGGACCGAAAGTTTGACTGAAGTATGTAAAGTTTGAGATCTTCGAAAGTGTGACCTACTACATTAAAATGCTGTGCCACTGCTATGGGTAACTTCTTCGCCGTGTCCGCGCGATGCCCGTTTAATCTAACCTTAACAGGTTGTCCCGTTTCGCCAATGTACCGTTTTTTACGATATGAACATTCGATCATGTAGATATCGTTTGAACTAGTGCATGTAAAACTAGATTTTATATGGTCGACGTAATCACTTCCAGTGCTATAACGTCATCTTGAAGGTGTTTACAAGCCTTACATCTTGGACGAGAACGAGGCGTTATGTGAGCAGTAGAATAAGGGTTTACTTTTGCATGCACTATTATGTCCTTAAAATTCCTATTGCGGCGATACACGACATTTGGTATTCCAGGAAACGCTTTTCTAAGGCGCTCGTTGCCTGCCAGTATTGGGCAATACTTACGGAGGATATTATTTATGGTTGCTAGCGCATTTGAGTATTTGGTTATAAATGCTGGCGGCTGGTTGGGCTGTGCTACGGGGGCCCTTTGAGGTAGTGATGCTTTCCTATCTAGTTGACATGCTTCGTTGTAGACCTTGTTTAGAGCATCTTGCGGGTAATTTCTTTTAACTAATGTTTCCTTTAGGTTGCTTAAGTGGTGAACGTAGTCACTGTCGTCGCTACAGATCCTTCTTATACGCCTCGCCTGTCCCACAAATATCCCTTGTTTGCAGTGTCGCGGGTGATGACTAGTGTAATCTAATAATAATAATATTTGGGGTTTAACGTCCCAAAACCACGATTTGATTATGAGAGACGCCGTAGTGGAGGGCTCCGGAAATTTCGACCACCTGGGGTTCTTTAACGTGCACCTAAATCTAAGTACACGGGCCTCCAACATTTTCGCCTCCATCGAAAATGCAGCCGCCGCCGCCGGGATTCGATCCCGCGACCTTCGGGTCAGCAGTCGAGCGCCATAACCACTAGACCACCTAGTGTAATCTAGGTATTGCTGGCTGTCTGTTGGTTTTCTGTAAAGCGTCGTCTTTAATTTTCCTGCTTCAATAGATACCGTCGTCTCTAGGAAGCTAATTTCACAGGGAAAATGCTGCATGGTGAATTTAATACTAGAGTGAAACTTGTTACAGTGGTCAATGAATGCGTTTAGTGTACTTACGCCATGTTCCCAGATGATAAATATGTCGTCTATGTAACGGAGATAGGTGGAAGGCTTCACTGGACATGATTCCAACAGCTCTGATTCTGACTGTACCTTAAAAATGTTGGCGTATGTTGGCGCAAAAGGGGTTCCCATGCTAGTGCCGAAAGTTTGCAGGTAGTAGGACGAATCAAATTCAAAATAATTTAGCATCAGGACTAATTTCAGTAACGATAGGTAAACTTCAGCATTATGTGTTTGCTTGCTTTCTTTGAGTGATTTTGAGACCGCTTCAATCCCTTCAGCGATAGGTATATTCGTATACAAAGAGCAGACATATGGGGCGGTGGCGCCCTCTCTTGCGCTCAAGCAAATGGACAGTCACGACAGCAGACGACGATGCACGCCGCAACAGGAGACGACGACGACGATGCATGCCGACACGCCGAGACCCTAAGGTGCTTCGCCCCAACAGAGTCACAGTTTCGCTGCAACGACGAAGCAGTGAATACGATAGCAACAAATTGGAATGAAACGCGAATAACGGAAAGCAGCTCAAAATTTCCAGCGCGTCGCTCAATTTCAAAGGACGCACTAATAGAACACACACAGGACGAGCGTGAACTATCAAGGGTCACAGCTCTACACTTTAAGCGTGCTGCTCAAGCATAAATAAATAAAGACGCGCGAAAGGAACGCACAGGTATGCACAGGATGAGCGCGGAATAACAAATCCCACAGTTGGTACTTCTGTCTGTTTGAACAGGGCGCTCCTTTCGAAAACGCGGCCGCTGCAGGGAGCGAAGTGACCTTCGTACGCTCTGTAACATCAGCGCGGAGATCGCTGCGAAAGCACAAGACATACGAGCCACACCCCTCACAAGATAAGCATGCGCGCAGGCGACCACGCGCTGTAGGGCAAAATGCACTTCGCTGGCGAGCAGGAGGCGCACGCGCATCGCAACGAGTGGGGCGACGACCAGAGCCATATATACCCTTCGGGAGAGTTTGGCGATTGTTTCATCTCGCCGCTCTCCGAGCTCCGCCCCAGCACCGCCCTCTTCTCGTGACGTAAACTCTCTCTCCTCGCCGGCGGCGGCGGGCGGCAGTGGCGACAGCGCGTCGCGGAGTCCGGCGCTGCCGCGACGGAGAGACGCCGGCACGCCGCACTGCCGCACTTACACACGATCGCTGAGGAGCGCGCGTCGGTTACGAAGCTCTTGTGCGAAGCCGCGCGTATTCATGGTGACTGCTCCTCGCATTGAAACGTGAATTTGTTGCGTGCGATGGGCTGCTGTTGCGCGGTTGGCTATTCAAACAGCAGCGCGCAGGGTTTCCGCCTTTTTAGGCTTCCGAAGGAAAAGAACCGACGACGCCTTTGGATCAGAACCATCAGACGCAGCAAATGGACCCCGACCGGCTGCTCCGTGCTATGCGAGATACGTACTCGAGTATTTAGCTTGAACATTGCTGGTATTATAAACAGCGTGCCATTAACACAAACTTTTTATTTGTTGTGCAATGGAGCCCTTTCAGGCGCACAAACTTTAAAATTAATTTTGTCACACTGAAAAAAAGGAGTTTTATGGTTCGCGTTTGGGCAAATTGAAATTTTGCAGCGATCACGCTAAAAGTGTCAAGCGTGATGTGTTGCGTTTACGTAATTTATCGCGCGTTCTGAGCACGAGCTTGGGATGTTACCGTGATGTTGGGAGGGGAAGATTTATTTCGATATCGCAGGTTAGTGCCGCCGCGCGTCAGCTGCGGCGGTTACCTGGCATGTGTAGTACGTTAAGTGGTCTGCGTTTCTGTGGCTGTCAGCCTATGGTGTCATTTACCGCTTTGTTGCCGCTTGTGTACATGCTACCAGTTTCACGTTTAATTCGCGCATGTAAATTAATCTGCGCCTCTGTGCTAAGCGAATGTGCCTTGCGCTTTTTAGTCATGCACGTATAGTGCACAATGTATGTGCTCGTGCAGGAAGCTCTTCTGCTATAGCAAGGGGGCCTCATGTGCTCGATGAAATTTCGTGATTAGGAAGTATAGAGCGCGAAGAAGTTGAGCAGAAAAATGATTTTGTAAAGTAAACCAACAGGATGTCCGCTATCAGGGTAGCCGAACGAGGTATTGTTTTCATTTAACACGCGCCTACTGGGGATCCTGCACCTGCTCTGACGAAAACCTTAGATGACTCAGCAAACGCGAAAATTGACCGCCGGCGTCCGCGGTGTCGGCGTCCTGCGTCTGCGGCGTCAACACGAGGGATGTCAAAAATCATCACGTAATGACGTGACCATACGACCAAAGATTGTGACGTCATTATGGCGTCGAATAACGTGACTTCACGCGATGACGTCAGCACATGACCAGATGTGGTGTAGAAAGATTGCAGTGCCTCCGATCTTGGAGGCAGTGCAAAACATTGTTAGGTCACAAAGCTTTCGAGGGGGAAGGGGGAGCGTGAGGAACAATACATCACCTGAAGGAAAGGAAAACGGCTTTCACCATCGAATGGTCTTAGGCGAATGCATAAGGGACCCTGTGAGATTTTTTCTCTCTTATTCGAGAGTTTTAGTGCCGGGGACTCCAAGCCGCTTCCTTATTCACCCTCTTACGTTCCCTTGTACTCTCAGCCGCACCCATGGACTATACAAAGGAACGTAAGGGGCTCACGTACGCAAGGCACTTTGGTGTCCCGGCACTAAAATTCTCTAAGAGGGAATTTTAGGGCTCGAGATCACCAAGCCGCTTGTGTACGCCTGCTTTTGCGCTTTTGTGGCCTTAATACAATTACGTGCGCTGGTATCTCTGTTTCTTTTAAAAGCAGAGCTGTTTAAGCTTGGAGAATCCCCGTTAGTAGCGAATAAAAATTGTCATTATCATGAACCGGCACGCAATCCGTCCTCTTCTTTATCTTCTGCTTTGCTGCCAGAACATGTGCACAGACTTTTCCGGCGCGGTATGCAATGATTCTCCCGCAACACTTTTTACGTGACATGTTCCAAAAATCACACCTTTTATATGTGCTCGTCACAGAGTAACATCGCGCAATACCAATTTTGGTGTATATCAATCTGGCGGAACGGCCGCCATCGCACCATGAGCGTGGCACGTAAGTCATGCTGTACATGACACGCGTGTCATGATATTCACATTCACTCCAGTTATTGATGTTCGTCACACAGTGATGTCGCGCACTACCAGTTTTGGTGTATATCAGGCTAGCGCAACGGCCGCCAGCGCACCATGAGCGTGACACGTAAGTCATCTTATACATGACACGTGTGTCATGATTTTCGTACTAACTCCCGTTATTTATGTTCGTCACGCAGTCATGTCGCGCAATACCAATTTTGGTGTATATCAAGCTAGCGAAACGTCCGCCAGCGCACCATGAGCGTGGCACGTAAGTCGTGCTGTACATGACATGTGTGTCATGATTTTCATAATAACTCCTGGTATTTATGTTCGCCATACACTCTTGTCAGGCCATACCAATTTTGGCATATATCAAATTAACGAAACGGCCGCAAGAGCACCAAGACTGTGGCATGTAAATCGTGCTGGACATGACATAACGTAGTTCAGCGCAAAAAACAGGCAACAGACGAGTGATATGACAAGGACACAGCGCATTCTTCCAACTAAAGTTTATTGGATTGGGACGCATGTATATATACACACAGGGAAAGCAAGAAAAGAAAAAAATAAAAAAACAGGAAGTAAAAACCGAAAGGTGAAAAGAAGAAAAATGCCGATAAGTCACACACGTGTGCCAACACCACCCCCCTTCCCATGTCTCGCCAAAAACAAAAGCTCTTTGTCAGAAAGATGCAAGGAAGGCATGCTTACGCATGCGTCCCCAGACCGTTTAATTTCCTCAGCCTCGATGATTTCCCTCACCCTTTGGTCCCGACTGCGTGCAAGGACCGCAGTCTTATCAAAGAGGGGCCTACACTCACAATCCCGCACGTGGATGCCGAGGTGCCCCGATACTGTCGTGGACATGACATACATGTCATCACTGTCATGTTATGACCAGTCATTTACGTTTGTCATACAGTCACATTACGCCATACCAATTTTGGTATACACCCCATGAACGAAACGGCCAGGAGAGCACAAATTCGTAGGCGGCTACATAGGTATATAGACAGATAGATACGCTCAAAGTCGCAGAAGTTCGCTAAGAAATGCTTCGCATTAAAAAAAAAAAACAACATAGACGCAAACCCACAGGTCTTCATAGCTCGAAAAGTCACCGATGATCACGATACTCCCTCATGCGAATTCTGAGCGCAGCTTTGTGTTGAGGCAGCGCGAACTGTGTTTGAATTTCTGGCTATCCGCATTGCAACATTCGTTACATATTGCCACAGAAACTGCCAGTGCTCGAGTGCTACGCACGCCACTCTATGCATTGCAGGCGTCATCGACATCCCCGTCACGACAAGCGAGACAGTAGCAGCGCACCCACCAGCCCTGCATGCGCACGAGCTCCGACCGAAGGGCGAGCACGCATGACGGAGGAAGAAAGCGATGTTAGAGGCCAGTGGCTCGTGATATCGACAGAATCCACGTTCGCTGTCCTTCGTCCTCGTTCGCTCTATCGGTTATGCCGACTACGCCAACGGCGATGCTGAACAACGCAGGAATACACGCCAAAGAGCTGCGCCCTAAAAGCGCAGCGCGTATCGTAGAACGTCGTGGACTCGAATCGGCGTGCACAACTCAGTTTCACGATGATTTGGACACGCCTAATTCACTCCATATTCTTCATTAAATTTGCCTAACAATGTTCTTGCACAATTTCGCTTTCGCAATTTGTTTGGGAGCGCTAGATTTCACGAATGAACAGCGCGTATATAGCCTCAGCCGTGCGCCCGTCGCGCGGAAAGACTATATATGGCGGACGCCGCCGGAGCGGAGGCGTGGCGGTGACGTGAACAGCGTCATCGCCGCGCCGCGACGTCACTGCCCCGCCCATTCGCCAGACTCTCCCCATCGACGGCTCTGGCGACGACCTTTAAAGCGCGCCCCCTCGCGCTGTTCGCGGCGTTTTGCTGGTGACCAAGAAACACACTGAAGTAAACGGTGTACAGTAAAACCTCTGTGATACGATCACGGCTCGTAGGAATTTCGGGGTGATACGAATTTTTCTGTGGTCCCGGCCAAGGCCCAATAGCCTGAAATTTATTGGAGTACGGTTGTTGCGAACATATTTGCACCCCGCGACGTTTGATACGAACGTACGCTAGCGTAAAGGTACGAACCATAGAGTTTCATACATTAACCTAGAGAGGAAACTGGCGCTGCGATCGTTCAACCGCCATGGTAATGATGGGAAGTACAGGCTTCGGATTGGATTTCGTTAGCTAGCGAACTGTCTACGGATCTTTTTCTACAATTTTAGTTTCGTTCTTTGCAAGACGTGGGCAGTGGGGTGCGTTGCAAAGCACTCAAGCAGTGCTTTTGTTGCTCAAAGAGGCTGAAGACCGCTAGGTTTCTTGGTTTGCTGCCCCGTTGCAGCTTTACAGGTTGTATTTGACAGTTTTAACAAAGCGTCGTGCACTCACCGCTGCGCGTAGATGTAGCGTCCCATGCCAGTGCAGTAAGTTGCATAGAGTTCACGATTAGTGGTGAGCGCTACTTGTCAAAACTCTTTCAAATCGACTGCAAAACGACGGCGAAGCTAAGTAGACGCACCGTCACGCTCCTCTGACTCGACTTCAAAACAAAACGAGAGATGCGGTGGAGGGAGGCCACTTGGACAGACTCACCTGCCATCGCAGCAGACGATAAGTTAAGTGTTTCTTACGCATTACAGTGCTGTTATTTCCATAAATAGATAATGCGTACTTTCGAGGGAAAAACAAGCGTGTTTGTTTTCAAGTGTTGTCAAGAAAATTCATTATATTGTGATGCCAAATCTGGAACACAATTGCAGAAGAATGCATACCCTGGTGGTTGAATTTGTCCAGGTTTCAGTTCCATCTCACGGTCACGTAAACTTTTTGTAATAAGTTTACGTACAAAAGAATGAAGCAAGTTCTGATTGTAAATAACTTCACAGCGCTTTGTTTTACACTCGGCAAACAAGCGTCGCGAATCTCAAGAACCTAAATCATCCGAAGCAAATCCGAAGCCTGTACTTCCGATCATTCCCGTGGTGGTTGAAGCGCCGCTCAAGGAGCCCGCGTAGACACTAGCGCCAGATTCCCCTCTAGGTATTATTGTAAGAAACTCTATGGTACGAACAGATGCTGCCCGCGCTGTCGCGGAAGACGCGGCAGTCACCTGTGGCGCGGGCACGCGTGCTGCGTGAACGGTGCGTCGTTGCCTCGGAGATAGTGCGCGCGAATCTTGGACGCCTTTGGGCGCCTTCGCGTTTAGATTACAGATGACGTTGACGTCGCGCTTTTTTTTCCGACACGTTGACGCGTGCTCCTGTGCTCGAGCCAGCAGCGTCTTTGTACTGTGTAAACACGTGCCTGCCACGTCGATGCAAGCCACGTCCACGCAAAAGGAAGTTCTATGAAAAAAACTGGAACTTGGGCTTTGGGTCCGTCATGAAGTCCCATTGAAGGTGGGCTGTATAGGAAGGTCTATTATTACGCCAGCCTGATTGGTCGCGTGAGCGGGGCTGTTTGTTATACGCTCTTCGAGTTCCTTCATCGGTGGCGTCCCAGACACGACAGGAGCTGGCACCTGCATGTGCCTTAGTGAAGGCGAGACTGGCGACCGGTTCTCCGACTGCGTTGGACCAGGAGCACCAGCGCAGTCCTCTCGATGGTGGATCAACATGGGAGAGGTGCCTTGTGCCTCGTTGTCTGTTCGCTGAGGTAGAACTAGCGTCTTCGCGAAATAAACCGGCGCCTCCACGTGCCCAAGTGATGATGAGCTTGGGACCCCCATCATCGATTTCTGTGGCTTGGGGGCGGTCCTGGATTCGGATAAGGAAGGTAATGACGTGGGTCGCGACGAGACGATTGAGTTCTCGACTGCGAAGCCCAGCTTGTGGCCTGTGTAGGTGTCTGCATCTGCTGCGGGACCTTGCGCGAAGCTTGCTGTGAAGGTGCTGTAGGGCAAAGGTACACCATTCGTACAGTGTTTTTGACGGTCTCGGTTACGGAGGGAGGGCATGGTAGTGGGGGCCCCAGCTGCACCGCCGAACTTGTACGTCTCACAGCTCCCATCCGCGGCAGACAGGACGAAAGACGAAAGAGACTGGTGAGCCTGGCACACCATTCGGGCCATGATTGCTGCCTGATGCCTTCGTAGGCGTTCCATGTCTTGGCCGCACCGCGAAGGTGGTCGATGGCCACCAGCCATTTCCGATGGTCTGGCCAGGCATGGTGGGTGCCGAGAGAATTCGTGGTGTCGATCCACAGGAAAACGTCGTCCTGGAAGCCGCGGAACTCCGGTACTGACCAGATAACCGACGATGATGAAGCGGCAGGCGAGAAACCGGAGCTCAACGACGTCATGCGGTTGAGCTGACGTGATAATTCCGTCAGGACATGCAAGAGCTCCGGGCCGTTGTGGATGGGAGCGCCCGACGAGCCAGGAATCGCGGCTGCGGAGTATGCAGCGGTCCCGGTGCTCATGGTGGTAGGATCCATGGCCAAGGACGTGTGGATGGCGTCCCTTGTCGTGAACTGGTGTCACGGCGTCGGTGAATTGGTGTGGAGCCACACAGGAGGCCTAGACGCCGTCCTCGAAAGGTGGCTGCAGCGGCGGCAGGTGGGCAGGTGCCGAGGAGGCCTGGAGGCCGTCCTAAGTCGTGATTACTGCTGCTGCACGCTAGCGGGTGCCATGAACGAGGTTCGCGCTTATGGTTCGATGGTCGCTGACTGCGCCATTGTAAAGGAGAAACAAGAGAGAACGCCCGTACGCTAGGCCGGCTGTTCTTATTCTGCTTCGTCTTCCTCCGCTTCGCGCTAACCGAGCTCGCGCCCGTGCCCGAGCGCCGCTGTGTCTTCCTTACGATATATACATATATATATATACACGCATTATACGTGTTAAATCAACACTTCCATTCCGTATTCTCTCCGGCTGAAAACGACATCCAGTCACGTGAACTTTTGAAATGTGATGATCACTTTTATCCGTTGAGGCATCTCTACCCTCTTACTGGGTCTTAAAGAAGGATCCTCAGGTGCCCCACATGGGGACAGTGCATGGGGACAAGCACTCAATCGTTTCCCTTTTGCAATGCAGGTTCTACTTGTATTCCTCCTGGCCTTCTTATCGGCCACCTGCTTCGGCGTTATATGCGCTTCTTTGTCACCCTAGACACTGGGACACCTTCGCCTCGGCTTGTCTCGTGACTCCACGTCTATGCTGACCCTGCCTGTTCCTGATAATTTTGTCTTCAAGTAACTCCCCCGATCGAGAGCAGCATCATTTGCGACCAAGAATTTAAGAAGCCAGAGCAGCCCGAACCAATTCAGTGGCCACGGGAACAGTGCTTCTGTACAAGCACTCAATCGCTTCCCTTTTGCAACGCGGGTGTGTACAAACGTTTCTTTATATGCAACGAAAAGTAACAACGTCTGCTAATAGTGGTCCCGTGTCCACGGGTCTTGAGGGAAGTGCTTTGTGAATGCTTTTTCATGCCCTTTTTTGCAGTTATGCGCTGTTCATGTTAAAAGGACACGTAGGAGAGGAGAAACATCTGGCGTCTTTCGTTAAGCAGCTGGCGTCTTTTCGTTTTGCTTTAGAAACATCTGGCGTCTTTTCGTTTTGCTTTTAGAAAACATCTGGCGTCTTTCGTTGGTTTATTTCATCAATCAACGGCGTTTTGAACAAAATTTTTATTGTTTAATCACGCACAGGAGAAATCTCACCAGGCACTACCTTGGAGGTAAACAATGGCTGCTAATGGGAATGAGAGACAGAAGAAGTCGGCTTTTAGCTAACACTTACACTTCTACTTCTACTAACGTTTCCTACTGGAACATGCCAATGGCTGCTAATGGGGAATGAGAGACAGAAGAATTCGGCTTTTAGTTAACGCGCACGCTGCGAATTTTTTATTGTTCAACAACGCACAGGAGAAATCTCCCACCGGCACCACCTTGGAGGTCAAGATCTGGTACTAGCATTAAGACTGGTTGCGCACTACGACGGGGACGAACGGTTGCCGCTTTAAGGAGCTTCGCCCCTAAAAACCTCTTTGGCGGTGCCATGGGGAACGGCGCGCGTGGTTCAATGGTTCTGTTTTCGCCGAACTGCGCTTCGCCCGGCCCCTTTTTCCCTCACGCGGTCGTGTTTCAGTGGTAGTTGCGGTATCGCGTACTGCTGCGTGTGTTTTGCGTGCTCGTGAAAGTCGCTCTGACAAAAACTTCCACAAAATGCCGCATGCATGTGATGTTGCCGGATGCCCGAATGGCGCACGGCGCCGCGCAGTAAAGGTGGGCAACGTTAGGCACGGCAGCAGTGACGTGAGAAACACCACTTTCAGGCGGGGATTATAAGTGCGCTAACACGATGGCGACCACTAAAACGTGATTTTATTTCACAATAAGCACTTCCTTGGCGCAAAAGTAGCACTAAGAGGTTTCTGGACCTTTAGTTCAACAATCAACGTCGACTTATTATTTGCTTTTAGTGTCCCTTTAAGAGCAGCCCCGGACCCCTTTTGAAGCGCTCGGATACGCTCGGTGACATGGCATCTTTACCCTCAGATCCCGCGATGGACAGCAACCCATCGAATGCAAAGTCATTGCTATTCAGAACGGCCTTGAGGTACTGAAGGAAAACTACAAGAAGCCAGAAAAATACAGCCAGGAAGTTATCAGTATACATACGCAGATAGTTGAACTTTGCGCATAGGTTTTCTCATTAGAAACACGCGTACAAGATCACGATGACAGGGTACGACGCAACAACTTATTCTTCTACGGCATTCCAGATTCTGAAGAAACCTGGCAAATGACTCTGGAAAAAGTGGCCTCCACTCTCAACTGCCACCTTTCTTCTCCCCTTTCTTCTGATGTTATTGAACATGCGCGTCGTTCGGGTGCCTTCAGCCAGGGCAAATGTAGCCCCGTCGTAGTTAAATTCGTATCGTGTGAAACAAAAGATGTATTACTTGCGACACGTGTAAACATGAAGGAAGACAACATCTGTATGGCAGAGGATTTCTCACCGGCTACACGTGTAGCTCGGAAGAAGCTGCTTGATTTTGCCAAGAGTCAACCAGGGCCCCATCAACACAAACTGAGCCACAGCAAGCTCCATTTAAACAAAAAATGCTACATATATGACCCAAATAGTGACAGAATCGTCGTTCTTCAAAAGCATGGTGCGCGAACTAAAGCCTCTTCTGCAACTTTCAGGGCCTAGGAATGCACGAGGGGCTGTGGTCACGTGCCTGAAGCTTCCGTATCATTCCGCTTTAGTAATATCAGATTCTCAACAAATATAACTTCCTATTGCCAGCTATCGACGCGGGCTCCGCTAAAATCATCCCGTTAACGGAAACGTGGATCAACGCGCATGTGTGCTACACAGATATTTTTAAACGCTCATCGCTTCTCATTTCCTCGCTGCTACCGCGGAACACAGCAAGGCGGTGGCGTACTTCTGGCTATTTCCAGCGATATTCCATCACCAGTACAAGTTCAGACTAATCTAGAAATGGTATGGGCTGTGATAATGCTTAGCCACCAGAATATAGTTATTGGAACATGCTACCGTCCGCCCTCACCCTCGCCTACATTCAGTAGCGAACTTCAAGATGCCTTTAACATAGTTACTACACGTTTCTGTACATCTCCGCTGCTCTTGCTAGGCGATTGCAATTTTCCCAACAACATTTGTTATTCCCATTCCCCTTAATTATTCGCACTCTCGTCTTAAGCCCACGAATTCTTAAACGCTCGCTCGGTCTTTCCTTGCAGCAAATGTGTACACAAGCAACCAGAATTTATCGGAACAAACAGTTCCGATATAATGTCGCCCATAACGCACCTTCCGGGCCTTAGAGATCATTTGCGCCAACATTTTGCCATTAATTTCGCCCACCCGGAAACAAGCAAAAATAAAAAAAAATCGGCAGATCCCACGTACCGTGGGAATAGATGTTATGCGAAGCATGCGCGGGATGGTGACTGTGGCGTAATTTTTCACATTGAGCGAAACGTTACGGAATGACGCGAGAGAAATGTGGAATGTGTATGCGAACACGTTGAAGAGTCGCATGACTCTTCAACATATGAGTGTTTCATGACGTACGCGACAGGTATTAAATGCGAAGCATTTCTTATCGAACCTCCGGCACTTTGACTGTTTCTATCTGCGTGTCTATCTATCTATCTATCTATCTATCTATCTATCTATCTATCTATCTATCTATCTATCTATCTATCTATCTATCTATCTATCTATCTATCCGCCTACGTCTGGGCGCTCTCCTGGTCGTCTCCATAACTTGTAATTTACCAAAATTGGCCCAGCAGGGGATGAGTGTATGATGAACACGATTCACTGGTCATGATATGACTAACGCAAAATACCTGTCGCATACGTCATGAATCCCTTTCTCTCAGTCATGTGTGGCACATAGCCATAAACAAGAGTTAATGTTATGCGGGTATGCGCCACATATGATACAGAGTCTCAACCAACACAGTAACCGCGAACACACACATTGACACGCAGGGAAAGTGATAATAATAATAATTGTTGGGGTTTTATGTCCGAAAACCACGATATGATATTAGAGACGCCGTAGCGAATGGCTCCTGAAATTTTGACCATTGGGTATTCTTTAACGTGTACCGAGATCGCACAGAACACGGACATCTAGCATTTTGCCTCTATACAAATGCGACCGCTGCGGCCGGTATTGAACCCGCGACCTTCGGGTCAGCAGCCGAGCACCTTAACCGCTACACCACCGCGGCGAACGCAAGGAAAGTGAAGTAACTGAAGACGGAACACCCTTGGAAGACGCTAAAGTACCATACACTCGTCCACATGGTCCGCAACGTGGACCACGGGGATCGCGCAAAAACCGGCGTCACTGCTTCCTACAATAAATCTTCTGAGAGAGCCTGGCCTCTCATCATTACCGGTGTCTTGAACACTGATTTATCAAGACCCAAAATAATTGTCACAGTTGTTACTTATTTCTGTTTGAACAGCGCGCTCCTTTCGCAAACGCGGCCGCTGCAGCGAGCGAAGCGAAGCACCCCACCGGCCGCCCCTTCTTTCCTCGAGATAAGCGCACGAAAGCGACCACGCCCTGTAGAGCGAACAGCAACGGCGTTCGCCGGAGCGGGGCGACGATCTTTAAAGCGCGCAAAACGCGCGCACGTCGCGCCATCTATGTGGCCACTAAGAAAGCATGCTGAATTACATGGTGTATACAAATAGCTCGCCGTTAGCAGGCTGAAAGACGGTGCTGTCGTGGCCTAACGTCTAACGCGGCGGGCTGCAAAGTGAGAGGTCGCCCGTTCGATTCCGCGCGTCGGAAAGAATTTCTGAATTATTTTTCTTTATGCCTTTTCTATATATATACATACTTATACATATACGGTGAATGACGGCGACGGGGACGGACATTTTCCAGCCGAGACTCTCCATATAATTGCTATCGCAATAAAATGCTTGGTCTTAATATTGCGTGAAAGACGGACTAGATGTGGAGAGGGCATAAAAGACCTCGCTGCCGCGTCCACGACAGGAGGCATCATAGATCATTTCATTGTAAGTGGCATCCAGGATTTCCTGCTGGTGCTCACTGATCACGGTGATGATGACCTTGTTCGAGAACTGTCAACAACCCCTTCTACACATACCCATGGGTTCGTGAAACGTGCGTGCGTTCTACGTGATAACGGAGAAGTATAAACATTACAACTGTAACTGTGCCTGTAATGTACGTGCAGTGCGCCTGCGCGTGCCATTCGGCTGTGTATATATCTAGGGAAACTTTCCTTAATGAAGCTTAGTTGCGACTTACGCCTGTCCTGTGCGTCTGTGTTCCTTCCTTGCCCTGTTCTGATTCGTGTTATCCAGTATTGATGAATATAAGCACTACATATCAGTCTACCGCGTCTGGTGTTGGTAACACCCATGTGCCTGTTGCCATCGCTACGCGACTGTCAACAACTGGTTATATAATAGATATGCGACTCTTCAACATATGAGTGCGCGTATACCACTTCCATATTTCTCTAGCGTCATTCCGTAACGTTTCGCTCAATGTTTCACCATCCCACGCATGCTTTGCATAACATCGATTCCCTAGGTGCATGGGATCTGCCAAATTTTTTTGCATTATTCATGTCATGACCAATGAATCCTGTTCGTCATACACTGATCCCCTGCTATGCTAATTTTGATATATTACAAGTTATGGAGACGACCAGGAGAGCGCCCAGATGTAGGCGGCTAGATAGATAGATAGATAGATAGATAGATAGATAGATAGATAGATAGATAGATAGATAGATAGATAGATAGATAGATAGATAGATAGATAGATAGATAGATAGATAGATAGATAGAAAGAAACGGCCAAAGTGCCTGAGGTTCGCTAAGAAATGCTTCGCATTTAAAAAATGATTCGTGACTACAACAGAGGTAAATTTGAGGCAATCAACGTTGGAGCTTCACGGATCTTTTTCTCGACGGTTTCGAAACGAAGGGGAATACGTTTTCAGATAAAATCACTCCACCCACTGTATCCCACTTCGTATCGTAACTAACAACTCAAATGCTCCCTGGTACAACAATTTCTTTCGCGCCGCAAAGCTTTCGCCTACTAGTGAACGTTGAGATTTGCACACAACAGCGTCTGCGTTGTACATTCAAGCCCTTCGAGACGCAAAAAAAAAGTTTTCATTCATATGTACTGCCCTCAATGTGAAGCACAAATGTTAAAAAATTCTGGAGAACTAATAATACCTTACCCAATGACGCTATCACACTGATCAATTCTTCTGGTGACCCAATTTCATCAGATATTTGTGCCACAGTTTTTAACCGCACAGTTGCTGAGAACTTCTCATCCATTTCTGTTGTTCATACGCCCACAACTCACAGCCATACCTTTGAAACTATGCCGCCTATACTAATCAGTACATCCGGTGTTTTGAAGCTGAATAGTGAACTTAGCCTTCATTCCGCTCCCGGCTGTGGTAACATTAGTACGAAGTTTTGAAAAACACTACAGCCCATACTGCCCTAATCCTAACGAAACATTTTCGACAATCCCTTGACGAGTCCGTTCTTCCAAATGAGTAGAAAATTGGGAAGGTTATTCCAATTTACAAGTCTGGAAGCAAAACATCTCTTAACTATCGCCCCATTTCTTTAACGAGCATATGTCGTAAAATGTTTGAGCATGTTATATTCACTAACCTGGGTCAGTTTTCTTGATTCAAACTCTTTCTTCTCTTAACAACACGGCTTTAGAAAACATTACTCATGTGAAACAGCTAATATCCTTTACTCATGCGGTACATCAAGTTCTAGAGCGATCATCAATCATCGATTGCATATTTCGAGATTTTTCTAAGGCATTCGACAGGGTATGTCATGAACTGCTACTACTTAAACTAAACACGCCTGATATTGATAGTACCTTACTAAAATGCGTTGAGTGTTTTCTTCTAAACCTTTGACAATTTGTTTCCTTTAATCGCTTTGACTTTGGGTTTACAGAAGTGTTTTGAGGCGTTCCTTAGGGCTCAGTCCTTGGGCCTTTGTTATTCCTAATCTATATTTACTTTCTTCCTTCCGTTGTAAACTAATATTCTCCTGTTTGCGGTCGACTATTTTATTATCAGAGAGATAACCAATACTAACGATTCTTCCTCACTCCAGTCTGATCTTGCGCAATCGCAAGTTGGTGTAATTAATGGTTAATGTAACTAAATAATAATAAGTGTAAAGTCATGCGTGTTTCTAGAAATTCATCATGCCAACGACCATACCACATTGATAACATGCATTTAGAATCAGTAACTTCATATAAATAGCTCGGCGTTTATTTTACTGCAAAACGTAAACTGGTCTACTCAATCGAATATTTAAGTAAGAAAGTTAATCGCAAATTAGGCTATCTTCAACGAAATTTTTATCACGTTCCTTCTTTCTTGAAACTTCTGCTCTATAAAACGCTAATTCGATCGAAATTAGAGTATGCTACACCGGTGTAGGGCCCTACCTATGTAACCCTAATTACTGCTCTAGAGATGGTCCAGAACAACTCCGCACCTTTCATTCATGCTAATTACAGCCGCACTGCCAGCATAACTTCCATGAAATCGGACATCTCCCGCACAGTATTGTCATCACGCATAAAAGTCTCACGCATTGCCTTGTTCTATAACACATATCGTCATCCTGCACTACGCGATCGTCTCATCCCTCAACCATTTTCCGTATCACATCGCACGGACCATCGTCACAAAATAGGATACACTTCATGTAATACTATGTACTGTTGTCAATCATTCGTACCACGAACCTCTCGTGATTAGAATGGCCTTCCTGCGGACATTGTAAACATTAATCACCATGAACATTTCCGTAATTCTGTAGCTTATATTGTATACTCAGGCTCTTTCTAACTTGCTGTACGTTTATAATTTACTTGAATATTTTATTCCTTTCTTTCTTATTTTTTGTGTGTATGTCCTTTTACCACTCGCCCTAGCTCTGTAATGCCTCTGGACCTGAGGTGTACAATAAAATGATGCAAAAATGAATGAAACAACATTCTCAATGCTTTTTCTGCGCCGGAATGCCGAGCCTGTGTCAAACACCCTCGCCGCGATTTTTCACCCTTGTTCATACCACCTATCATTCCAGACCATTGGCATTTCGCCCGGGCACTGTCAGTGAACAGAATATACGCCACACAAGAACACACATCGTTCACACGCTTTCCCTTCGGCTCGCATGCACTGTCAGTTTCTGTAAGGCCCCCAGAACAAGGCTTTACAACATGCCGCACGTTGACATTACGGCAGTTCAGCCTTGAGACATCCCCTTTCCCTTGAAGACCCTAGCCGAACGGAGAAAGAAAACTGCGCTAATGCCGTTCTTGTGTAGGTCTTGGTGCAATTCTAAATCCTGCGCTTAATGCTGCTTCACTACCGTGAGAACTGAGTAAGTGCGTAGCACGGGCAACTTCCGTGGCAATGGCGTACTTGCGAAGGCGTTGGCGTCCTGCCAGACGTTTCGGAAGCGTCTTTCACGATTTTAGATAAGTTATTGCGATTAAGTCTCGGTTATTTATGTAGTTTATATTGTCGCGAGAGAAAACGACACACAGGGAGCTCGAAGCGACCAGCTGTTTACTTTCGGCCACAACATCCACCAACTTCTTCGCTCTCTTCTTCCGTCACCAATTGCGCGTGGCATTACCCTCTCCCCAGAAAAAAAGAGACACGAAAACAGACAAAAAAGAGACAATAACAGTGAAAGCGTTGCCAAAAAAAAGAATGTTTGTGTCTGTTGCACAGCACAAGGGCGAGATAAAAGAAATGGGAAATAACTGCACAATGGTCCTGAAGGCAGGCTCCACACCACAAAGTTCGTCACTTGCAGTCAACGGGAATGGTACGGCTTCATCCTGGAGACATGAACAACATCCGAGGAGCGTAGTCTAAGGGAATGGTGCGATGTGTCTGCTGGGACAACTTCGTAGTTGACTTCACCGAGGTGATGAACAACTCTGTAGGGTCCAAAGTATCGGCACAACAATTTCTCTGAGCGCCCTCGTTGACGTATGGGGATCCAAACCCAGACTAGGTCGCCAGGCTCGTGCGTTACAGTTCTGTGATGGGTTTTGTACCGGTGAGCGTCTTGATTTTGCCGCGACAAAATGCGTAAGCGTGCCAGCTTCCGAGCTTCGGCGCGCTGAACAAACACGTCTGTATCCGGGGTAATCGCGTCCGGCGGAGTTTGTTTTAGCATGATGTCAAGCATCGTAGTGACATCGCGGCCGTATACCAGTGGTTTACGGCCGCGATGTCACTACGATGCTTGACACGATGCTTGACACTACAAGCAAAGCCGGTGGTTTCCTGAAGCACAGTGTTGTAGGCAAATGTGACATATGGGAGGATTTCGTCGCAGTTCTCGTGATCCTTGGCGACATACATCGAAAGCATATAACCAATTGTTCTGTTAGGGCGTTCGGTTAACCCAATGGTCTGCAGGTGGTACGCGGTTGCTGTTCGGTGTGTCGTACCACTCAGCCGCAGGATATCTCGGAGCAATTGTGCTGTAAATGCCGTACCACGATCTGTGATGACAACAGCGGGGGCACCGTGGCGGAGAACGATGTTTTTGACAAAAAAACTAGCCACATCGGAAGCAGTTGCTCGCTGAACGGCTTCGGTTTCGCAGTATGTAGTCAAGTAGTCGGTGGCGACGACAATCCAGCGGTTATCAGCTGAAGATTTCGGAAACGGGCCGAGTAAATCCATCCAGACCTGTGCAAAATTTGCGTGAGGGGGTCGTACAGGTTGAAGCAGACCAGCTGGTTTCATCGGTGGATTTTTGCGGCGTTGCCAAGCTGTGCAAGTCTTGACGTACTGCCTGACGGTTTTTGTAAGTTTCCGCCAGTAGTATTTCTGCTTGATCCTCGCCAGAGTACGCGCGGAGCCAAGATGCCCGGACGATGTTTCGTCGTGGCATGCTCGCAAAATGTCGCCGTGGAGAACAGCAGGAACGACTAGGAGGTAAACAGTTTTCGTAGGATGAAAGTTGCGCTTGTAGAGGACGTCGTTGCGTAGACACAAAGATGACAAGTCACGCGCAAACTGACGTGGGGGTTGTGGGCGTCGTCGCTCAAGGTATTCGATCAGTGGTTGCAGTTCTAAGTCGTCGCGTTGCTGCTGAGCCACGTTCAGGAATGTTAGAATATAAAGGCAACTGAAATCTTCGTCATTGTCTTCCGCAGCGGTCTCGATGGGTGCGCGGGAAAGACAGTCGGCATCGATGTGTTTCTTGCCAGACTTGTAAACTATTGCTATATCGAATTCCTGTAACCGAAGGCTCCATCTTGCGAGACGGCCCGAAGGATCTTCAGATTCGCCAGCCAGCAGAGGGAGTGGTGGTCACTGATGAATCGGAAGGGGCGTCCGTACAGGTATGGCCTGAATTTCGTAATAGCCTATACGACCCCCAGACATTCTTTTTCAGTCGTTGAATAGTTTTTCTCAGCAGATGACAGCGTACGGCTAGCGTAGGCAATAACGCGTTCCACGCCATCTTGATATTGCACGAGAATGGCTCCGAGACCACGGTTGCTAGCATCAATGCGTACTTCTGTGTCTGCTTCGGTGTCAAAGTGACCAAGGATCGGCGGCGTTTGGAGGCGTTTGCTGAAGGTCGCGGAAAGTTTCTGATTGTACGGGACCCCCAAACGAAGGCGACGTCGTCCTTGACGAGTTGCTGCAGAGGTTCGGCGATTTTCGAAAAATTTGGCACAAAACGGCGGTAATACGCACAAAGACCCAGAAAGCGGCGTACATCATGCTTTGTCTTCGGGATCGGGAACAAGCAACTGCTACGGCCTTCTCAGGGTCGGGTCTAACACCGTTACTGCTGACAATATGGCCAAGGAATTTAAGCTCCTCGTATCCAAGGTGACACTTTTCCGGCTTCAGAGACAGGCCGGCGGTTGCGAATGGTCAGAAAGAACCACCTCAAGGACGCTCAGTGTGCTGTTAAAACGTCGTGGAAAAAAAACGACTACGTCGTCTAAATACACTAAACACGAGTGTCACTTGAGGTCACACAAAACTGTGTCCATCATTCGTTGGAATGTGGCTGGAGTGGAGCACAGTCCAAAAGGGAGGACTTTAATTTCGTACAGACCATCAGGTGTTATAAATGCCGTTTTTTCTCGGTCCCTTTCGTCTACTTAAATCGGCCAATACCCACTACGAAGATCCATCGACGAGAAGCAACGGGCGTGATGCAGGCGATCTAAGGAGTCCTCGATGCGAGGAAGAGGATATACGTCTTTTTTCGTGATCTTGTTCAGTTTGCGGTAGTCTACACAGAATCGTAGGGAACCATCTTTCTTCTTAACCAACACGACAGGTGACGCCCAAGGACTTGTCGATGGTTGAATTACGCCGTCATCGAGCATTTGTTTGACTTATTGACGAATGGCAACCTGTTCTTTCTGCGACACGCGGTAAGCATGTTGGCGCACAGGTTGGACGTTGGGCTCAGTGATGATTCTGGGCTTCGTTAGAGGTGTCTGCCGGACCTTCGATGTAGTGGCGAAACAGTACCTAAAGGATGACAGTAGACTGAGGAGCCTTGCCCGCTGAGGTTTTTGTAACTGGCTATTGACGTTGAGGTGACTAGTCACGTCGGCATCGCAGCTTTCCTCTCTCGAGATTGTCGTAACCAAAGGGAAGGCGTCCGACTCATCCAGTGCCTCTAAGTAAGCTATGGTGGTGCGCTTCGTAAAGTGTTTGTATTCGCCACTGAAGTTCGTCACTAAAAGCGTAGTCTGGCCATTTCGGAGTAGAACGAGACTTCGAGCGATGGCGACTTCCCGATCAAGCAATAACATGAGGTTACCTTCGGCGATGCCCGTATTTGGCTTTTCCTGTGGGCACTCAACAAGGACGAACATACTACTGCGAGGCGGCAACGTGACGAAGTCATCAACCATGCGTAACGTTACGCCACGATGTTCGTTCTCCACATCCGATTCTGGAGAGACACAGTTAGCGAAAGTGACGAACAAATCACGCAGATTAATTATCGCTCCGTATTCTTGAAGAAAATCCATGCCCAAAATAACCGGCCGAGAACATTTCGGCAGTACAAGGAATGACGCTACGAAAGCCGACGCACAAATATCCAGCCTTGCGGTGCACCTTCCTATGGGTGACACGAGGTGTCCTCCAGCGGTGGTCAGTTGTGGGCCGTCCCACAATGTCA
Organism: Rhipicephalus sanguineus; assembly: GCF_013339695.2. Taxonomy (NCBI): domain Eukaryota; kingdom Metazoa; phylum Arthropoda; class Arachnida; order Ixodida; family Ixodidae; genus Rhipicephalus; species Rhipicephalus sanguineus. Next base: position 267,540 of record NW_023614233.1, read on the forward strand.
GCACCTTGCGTAGATGGGTGGCCAGCGAAGCACACATGACCGAGTAATCAGCGCCTGTATCGACAAGTGCAGTCACTGGATAACAGTCGACGGAAACGGTAATGGCAGCGGACGCTCTCTTAGCGGTTTCAGAAGAAGTCGTTAGCGGTACGTCGTGAGGGCGGGGTGGCATCGGAGGAGGATTTTGTCAGTTCGCGTGACAGCGGCCTCACCCCCGGAGGTCGCGGTTCTCGTTTCCCCGGCGTGGACTTGAGCCACTGACACCAGGGGAACAAAGGATGGTCGGATTGTGGTTTGCGATACGGGCCGACGGGGTGATGGCAACCGTGACTGTCGTCGCTGCGGGGCGGGAGACACATTACTGCTTTCTAAGTATTCCAATTTAGCAACGTTGCTTGTTGGGCGAGTTGGAACGAGTCAGTCATAACGTAGTTCAGCGCAAAAAACAGGCAACAGACGAGTGAGAGGACAAGGACACAGCGCATTCTTCCAACTAAAGTTTATTGGATTGGGACGCATGTATATATACACACAGGGAAAGCAAGAAAAGAAAAGAAAAAAAACAGGAAGTAAAAACCGAAAGGTGAAAAGAAGAAAAGTGTCGATAAGTCACACACGTGTGCCAACACCACCCCCCTTCCCATGACTCGCCAAAAACGAAAGCTCTTTGTCAGAAAGATGCAAGGAAGGCATGCTTACGCATGCGTCCCCAGACCGTTTATTTCCTCAGCCTCGACGATTCCCCTCACCCTTGGTCCCGACTGCGTGCAAGGACCGCAGTGTTTTCAAAGAGGGGCCCACACTCACAATCCCGCACGTGGATGCCGAGGTGCCCCGATACTGTCGTTTGGACGCTGCAGTAGTGCTCACGGAGCCTCTCGTTCAGGCAGCGTCCCGTCTGACCCACGTACTTTCTACCACACGTGAGAGGGATGGCGTACACAGCGCCTTGAACGCATGGAACGAACTTTCGCTTATGGTCGGTGGTGCAGCCTCTTTTTTCTTTCATCCGAGAGGTCAAACTGCACAAGCCCGAAAGCTTTTCAGGGGCCGAAAAAACCACGCGAACCCCAGCGCTTTTCCCGCATTTCTTAAGTCTGTGCGAGACATCATGCACATAGGGCACCACAGCTGTCTTCTTCTTATCTTGCGCCCTGGAGGAGCGCAGATGAGAAGGAGGAGCGCAGAGTGAGATGGAGGGCGCAAGATAAGAAGAAGACAGCTGTGGTGCCCTATGTGCATGATGTCTCGCACAGACTTAAGACAATCGGGGAAAGCGCTGGGGTTCGCGTGGTTTTTTCGGCCCCTGAAAACCTTTCGGGCCTGTGCAGTTCGACCTCTCGGATGAAAGAAAAAAGAGGCTGCACCACAGACCATAAGCGAAAGTTCGTTCCATGCGTTCAAGGCGTTGTGTACGCCATCCCTCTGACGTGGTGGTAA